>NC_092524.1:60697051-60942051 GCF_037038585.1 Patagioenas fasciata | reverse complement strand
GAAAGCCCCGGGGGCAGGACCCCGCGAAGGCACCCCCACCCCGCTGGGAAGCGGATTCCCCCGGTCCCATCCCAGCCGGGGAACCCCCGGGGGCCGCGGGGCAGCGCGCAGCCGCGGTGAGAAGCTGGGGGGGTCAGCGGGAGGTTCTAGACACGCTCCCCGGGGCGGGGTGAAGGGGAGCTGTTTTCCCCGCCGGGCGCTGCAGGTTTCGGGGCGTTCCTGGTGCTCCCCAGCCCGGGCTGCAGGGGAAGGGGGGAGGTGTGGGGTGCACCCTGGGAGCCGCGGGGGCGCCTGTTTGGGATTTGTTTGCTTGTTTGTTTGTTGTGTGGCCTCTCCTTTATTTTGATCAGGGCAGGTTGCCAGCGTAAGGTTAACTGATTTGCGGGGCGGGCAGTTGAGACCATCAAGGGAGACTTCAGCCCTTGCAGACTGTGGAGAAAATAACGATCCTATCAGTGAAACCACCATGAAAAGCAAACACGGCCTCCTCCTGCACGTGTCCGCACACAGATGGGGAGGCAGCCACCCCTGAGACCTGGGGGTGCCCGAGCGAGGCTGCAGGATCAGAGCGGCCGCCTGAGACATCCCCAGGGGGACTCCCAGAAAAGCCTCCAGCCCTGCAGTATTGAAAACACTGGCTCCACAGTGGCTCCATGGCCACGGGAGAGGGTGAGATGCATCTGCATTCCAAGGACCGGGAAGGACACATAGAGAAGAGAGGCCAATTCACCCCCCAAGGTAGATTTCCTCTCTGTCCCCGAGGTGAACCAGGCTGGCAGGCTGCCTGCCTGCACAGTTCTTCTTCCAGCTCTGTGCTTGAGTGCCTTATCCCTGCAACACTGGGGCTCTTCGCTCTACTCACTGCATTGATGATTCCTTGCCACCCCTGTGGTCCTGGGGGGTCCAGCCCAGCCTGCAGGACCCCTTTTCAGCTCCCACCATGACAGCGGAGCTTCCTGCTATGGCAAGGCCATGTCCTGCCTGCACTTGGGGCAATTCAGGCCACAGGGTGGATCCAATGAATCTAACCACGCAGGGACTTCAGCAAGCCCCAGGTCATGACCTGCATTGTAGGGGAGAGCTAGATAAAACAAGCTGATGCAAGGGCTCTCCTGCCAATGCCTGGGCCTGATGGCTCAGAGCTGATCTCAGACCTGCTCTGGCTCCATCCCCTGCCTCTTTGTGGCCCTGCTGTCCCAGGAGAGATTGAAAGCCCTCCTGCAACCTCCTGTAAACAACTACTGAAGGTCAGGGGAAGGAAAGCCTGACACCACTTTATGATAGACAGTTGCAGATAATCTTTTGCTCAGTTGTCCGTGTCTGGGAGGCGTGGGGATCTCTGTGTTCAAGCTTTTTAATTTCCATTCTAATTTGCAAGTCATAAAGAGAGACAGGATGCGGTCCATGGTCTCCCGTTTAATTTCTTGTCACCCTAATCATGCCAGTTTAACCCTCACTCACTTGCTTAGGTTCTTCTTATGCTCAGTCCTAGCCACCTTCTCCCTTGTGAAACGTGCCTCCCCAGACACATTAGTTTCCTGCTTACACTATATATCTGTAGTTCTAATACTATTTCAATGACCTCTGCCCAGGTGCATTTCAGCAGCAGCCCGTAGGAAAAGCGGCAACACCCCCCCCCCTCCCCCCGCCCCGCTCTGCCTCCTTTTTAACGTTTGGCTGGATGGTTGGTACAGGGGCAGATGGGAGTGAGGATGTGAGGATTACTTTCGCCAAGATCTGCCCGCCTTTTTCCTCGGTGCCGGGACACGTATCCGAGGAGTCCCTCACAAGGCTCTTCAGCGCTGGGAGGGAACACAAGACCTGGTCACCTTTCCGTCCTGCCGGGGGACGGGCACTCTGGGGCGCCTCCCGGGGCTGGAGGGGCGGGGCGCGGCGGGGCGGAGGTTCAGCACCCTGGACAGCGGCCACGCTCCTGCCCGGTCCCGCCGCCCACCGGCGGCTCCTTCTGCACAGACACCGGCCCGCGGGAAGGGGCCGGGAGATCCCGCCCCAGCGGACGTGTGGGGCAGATGTTTAAAATAAAATAAAATTAAAATATAAAATAAAATAAAATAAAATAAAATAAAATAAAATAAAATAAAATAAAATAAAATAAAATAAAATAAAATAAAATAAAATAAAATAAAATAAAATAAAATAAAATAAAATAAAATAAAGATGCTCAGCAGCTGGAGGCTGTTTTTAGTCTCCTTTTTGCTTTGGCAGAGGGATCCCACTTTGGCAAGGGATGGGTGGTGATGGAGTCTGTTCTGCTCTCTCCCATGACAGGTTTGTATTACTGACCCAACACAAACAGCGTGAGAAGAAAAAAGAAGAAAAAGAATAAGGCAAGGCAAAGGCGAAGGCAAAGGCAAAGGCAAAAGCAAAAAGGCAAAGGCAAAAGAGAAAAAACATCCATGCCTTAAACAAGGTAGCAGCCCTGCACTGCCCACCACTGCCATGGTCCACAAGGTGTCATGGGCAACTGTCCCCTCTGCAACATGGGAGCAAACTGGGATTGACCCAGTATCCTCCTTCTCCTCCTCCTCACATTAGTGGAGTGACTCAGGGTGGTGGGGCAGCAAACAGGACCTCGAGGGAACTTTGTGAGTGAAGGAGGGCAAAGAAAGAGGAAACAAGCCCGTCCTGGCTTCTAGTCTTCATCAAATAGTTCCCCCACCTTCATGTGGTGGTCATGCAGGTGTTCCCAGGGACACTCAATTTTGTGACAAATGACCAATTTGAAAAGCAAACATCAAGTTCTACACAATCATATTTTCATCAAAGGTAAAATAGCATCGCAACAAACATGAAAATATCCAAGAAGTTGCAGCAGAAACAATTGGCTTTACTGACCACACAGCAGAAACAATTGGCTTTACTGACCACACACAGCAGAAGCATTTACAGCTTTTTTGACTTGAGAACATAGCAAGCATGGCCCTGGAAACGCAGCCCCCTGTCCTTGTTCTCCCCTGCAGAATTAAGATTATATTTTAAGGAACAAGGTTAGAAAATGTGCTTCAGAGAGCTCAGCATGGCCTCCTATTCTACCTCCTCTCAGCTCATCCAATGCCTTGTCTTACTGGAGAAGCTGCTGTTTTATTTCCTTAACCACATTGGATCTGGAGTACATTTTTCTTACTGCCCTGGCCAAAGCCAAGTGCTTTATTAATCCTTTAACCAAGCAGAAAGACTCAGTTTTCTAAACTCGGTTTTAAAATATATTTGATCGGAAAGAGAAAATTGTGTATCTCAATTAAAACGGGGCTGCTTTGTCAGTAAAAGACAAAGAACAGAGCAGGTGATGATTTTTCAACAGCCTAGTGGCGCCTCGGAGCAGATTTCACTCGCAGCAAGAGGCAGCAACTTTTTGATTGAGAAATCCTGGTAATCCCGAAAACAACACCAGAGGAGCCTGAATCCCAAACCTCAAGTAAACACAAAACAAAGAGCATTTACCAGCGCCGGAGCAGCAGCCGCGCTCCTAGAGCCGCCCGGAGCCGCGGCAGCGCGCAGCAGAGCGCGCTCCGCCGGCAGGTGGCGCTGTGCCGCCAGCAACCGCCTCACGCGCCGGCGCTGCCCCCGGCAGGACCCCCCAAAACCCCGACCCCGAGACGAAAAGTCGGTGACCAAGAAGGCCCAGAGTCGAGCGGACCAGGGAACACCTGCACGGCAACCACTGGAATTTCGCTGTGCCTTTTGCACGTTAGAAAGAGTCCCAATGAAACACACATAAACAAATTAATCAGCCAGCCATTGGTAGTTCACTTTTCTTTCCGTCTCTCCCTATCTCCCACCCCATCCTGCACAATCATAGGATCATACAATCACTTTGGTCAAATTCATCGAGTCCAACCCTTAACCCACCATTGGCACTAAAACATGTCCCTAAGAACCCATCTACACATCTTTTAAACTCCTCCAGGGATGGTGACACAACCACTTCCCTGGGCAGCCTGTTCCAATGCATGACAACCTTTTCCAGGAAGAATTTTTCCCCAATATCTAATCTGAACCTCTCCTGGCACAACTTGAGGCCATTTCCTCTCATCCTGTCACTTGCTACTTGGGAGAAGAGATCAACACCCTCCATGCTACAACCTCCTTTCAGGTAGTTGCAGACAGCTATAAGATCTCCCCTCAGCCTCCTTTTCTCCAGGCTAAACAATCCCAGTTCCCTCAGCCGCTCCTCATCAGACTTGTTCTCCAGACCCTTCACCAGCTTTGTCGCCTCTTCTGAACTCTCTCCATCACCTCAATGTCTTTCCTGTAGTGAGGTGCCCAAAACTGAACACAGTATTCAAGGTGGGGCCTCACCAGCATCGAGTACAGGTTCGCTAGTTCTGCTGGCCACACTGTTCTTCATGCACCCCAGGATGCTGTTGGCCTTTTTGGCCACCTGGCCACACTGCTGGCTCATGTTCAGGGTGCTTTGTAAAGTAAGTTTTAAAATCAGGTGTCCATACCTGCCAATTAATTGCTTAGTCTTCTTCAGAAAAACCTTGGTTTTTTAGTTATTCAACTTTTGCACTGAAGTTTGGCTGTATATTGTTTATTCTTGCTTATTCTCTGTCCTAGGACAGAAAGGCTGAAGAGCTGAACCAGTCTCGGGGTGCTGACAGCCTGAGAAGGCGAAGGAGAATGAACGCAGTTTTCTGCGAAACAAGGCGGAAAGGGGGTTTGAGAGCATCAGTCTTGCACATGGAAAACATTGCTGGAGAGCCTATGACGCAAAGAGTGATGACAGGTTCTTGCATAATATGACACTTAAAACTACAAATGGTTCACTAAACTGGAAAAGCACTCCCTCTGCACCCACTTGTACCCAGACATTTTCAAGCTACAAATAATTCACTGGTACAAGAGGTGCCTACGGGCTTACCAGTCTTCATGCATTTGTATGTCTGGGCCATCCTGAACCAGAAGACAACAAACATGGAGGAAATGAAGAGCAGGACCAGCTTCAGCTACTGGCAAAGTAAGCAGTTGTCCAGAGCAGTAGGCAACCAGACATAGCAAATGACCCTGAGCACCAGTCCCTCTATTCCCCTTGCCAGAGCTCTAGAAAGACAGACTGGAAGCTCCAGTTCCTGCTGTGGAAAAAGGGAAGGTCTCTTTGCATTTCATACTTTTCCTCTCTCACATTTTCCCTACAAGAGTAGGGACACCAAGCCAGAATCACCCCAATATTTTTCCTTGTAATTGCAGAAGACACCTGGCACATGCCCTTATTTATAGGGCAATAAATTAAATTTTTGCTGCTTTGCCTGCATAGCTGAGAAGACTTCAGCCAGCTCTTCTGAACACATCAAGCCAAAACAGTCCACCACACACCAGATGCAAATTGATCACTCAAACAAAGGAAAAGTTTGTTTCCAGTGGGGGAGAAAAGAATTCAAAAATATCTTCTTTAGAAGACTGAAACAATAACTTGGAGAGGCAATCTCTCTGTTTCACTGATTCTGCTAACTAAACCTGAACAGGGACTTAACCTGGAAAAACCAGCAAAAGTTGAGCAACGACTGTTACTTTCTCCTCTGATGATCCTTCTGGCAGGTGGGACTGGAGGAAGAGGTCAGAGGGAAACAGAATTTTGGAAATGCAGTCAGGAAGAAGATGCGTGAAGATGAAAGACAAGAAGGGAGAAGGAAACAAACAGATGGGGTAAGGGAAAGTTAAGAAAAGACCAGAAAGAGTAGCATTCCCACAGAGGCAGATACTCCACTGGGAGAGGGATAAGTCGTCGAAACTTCATTGAAAAAGACCCCAAAGTAAACTAATACCTAAGACACTCTCCATTCTACCTTTCTCCTAACACATTCCTAATCCTTCTCCTTACCCCACCAGGGTACCCATCCCCTTCTTGTCTTCATTGCAACTCACCTTTTATCAAACCCACCCAGAAGTGTGATCTTAGCACAGCACAGTAAACACATTGGTTGGCTGCTTTCCTAGGCCAGCTCCTCACCACGCTGATCCTGCAACGAGATACCCTGTCCACCCATCACCAATCCACTGTTTCTCTACTTCACAAACAGCAAGAGCTCCCAGTTCCTCTAGCAACACAGCAGCTCTTCTGGCTCCACAAAAGCCTATTATTTTCAGCTCCTTAATAGGTCTAGCTCAATTTTCAGTATTCACTCAGGAATAACCCCAGTTTATACAAGGTTGTGCAAACTCACCCTGGACTCCCAGCCACTCAGAAGTCAAATCCACAGCTATAGGAATGGTGACAGCAGAATAGTCCTCAGCTACACTGCTTGAACTTATCTTTGCAAAGATGAGAGTTTCCATTTTGTGAACAACCAGTGACCCAAGAGGGAAAGGCTGGGATTGAAAACACCCAAATGAAAGAGCTAAGCCACCAGGCTTAGAGCCTAAGACACCGGGACTTCAACAGCTCTGTTCTCTCTGCTGCTTGGATGCACAAGGTGACATGACACATGCTGCCATCAAACAAATAGCCCTTTGGTTTTTGGTTTTTTTTCCTTTAACTCACAACCCACAGATGAGGAGAGCACAGAAGTGGTTAGTTTGCCTTTACAATTATGTCAATTCACAGTATTAGTTTTTCTTAACTGCCTCAATTATATTAATATTAATGTTCTTATAGATAAACGTAACAAAATAGTTGCAGACACACAGGTCCCAGAGGTGGTCTTAGTGTGTGTCTGATTTTCTACCCCAGTAGAAGAGTGGTTGCTACCAGCAGTAAAGGATACCTCTTGTACAATGCTTAGCCATGCTGAAAAATCAGCTCTTAAAGGAAAATGGGTAACTAGCTTTCTATTATTACTGTTATATTAAGAAAATTTCTTGAGAGACTTAGTATTGAAAGTGGTACCTGGAAAATTATTGATACTTGATCTCAGTAGGAAGCTACCTGAAGCCAGGTTAGCCATCACTCTTTCTGTCAAAAAAACCAGTTTTATGCAAACATAGTTTGTATTTGTTTTAATTTATCATTAAATACCAAGTAATAATAATTCACAGCTTCACAGAGCCACATCCATAGGCTGAAAATTCTATGATATAAACACTGTCCACTGATCCCTATAGTATCACTATGAACATCTGAAGTCACGGCTGTGTGGATTCAAACTAACACCAGTGCAGATGTGATGACCACTGGGCAGCAAGTGGATACTGGCAATGCCCATGTTCCTGGGTGCTGACAGGCTCAAAGATGCAGTATCTTACATGTTGACTTTCTAGACCACTCACAATTAAGTCTAAATACAGATTTTGGAGCTAAGTTTAGGCGTTCAGGCTGGAAAGAGATGACTTTGCAAGACACTGGCCACTTCTGGAATATTGGATGTTTAATACATCATCTGTACAAACAGAAAAATCCAGTGCCTGCTGTTAAAGTAGTGTGGTCACTCTGTTTTTTTCTTTAAACCCTTATTACAAAATGGAGTGCGTAAGAAGAGCCAGGAAAAATATGTTTGTATTTACTAGGAAAAAGAAAAATAGGGAGGGAAGACGTGAACAACATTATTATACGTGATGAATCTCCTGTTTATTTCAGAGAGTCTGGAAATTGCTTTATTTTTTCAATTGGACCACATGTCTTTGTAAAAGATGTGTTCCACTCCAAACCATAAATATTCCAGGGACATCCTATTGGCAGTGTTGTGCAAGACAGGGAACTGGTTTATCCCAATGGAAGGCATTCACACTGCCTCTGACATGCATTTGATTTAAGCCTGTCTTCTGTGCTCCTTGTCTAGCAAAAGGGCTTCTGTCCAGAAGCTTCACCACAGTCCTTTGTCCTCCCTTTGGAGATGTCCGGGAAGATAAGCCTATCAAGCACACCATCTAAAATTAGCGTCATGTGAATATCCTCTTCTGGCCTTATAAACTTTGAGTCCATGAAAACAATAAAATGCTATTCTTTAATTTGACGTGCACCCAAACCTGCCTTTTACAATTTTACATCTGGACCTGCTTAGAGGGAGCTTGGGTTGCCACCAGTTTGACCTTCAATATTTGGGAATGTGGTGCTGAGGTGTGAAGCCAACAGTGGTCCCCAAAGAAACCTGCACAACTCTGCCAAGTCCACCTCTAGTTGTGTGAACGTGAGCACAGCCTGACGAGGCAGGTTTGCATACAGCCTGCAGTGAGAGTGGAAGGAACATGTCCGAATAAAAGCCTTGGCAGGCTTTCTCCCTTGAATTCTGAACCACCTTTTAGATCCTGGTCCATCAACGGGGAGATTAAGGTGCCCAGGAACCTGATCCACAAAATTCACCGTGCTCCACGGGAAGCTGCTCATACTGAGAGGAAAAGTTCAGGAGGAAACTTGAGACACTGCAAAGGGAAAGGCTATGGCGCAAAGAGCCACTTCTTTATATACCAGATCTTCCCTTGCTTGGGTTCAGGTGCTTATGAATTCTTCCCCCACACACCCCTCCAGCCAATTGAGGCATCAAGGGAGCCTCTTTCCAGATCTCCTGCTGCTAGAATTTAAACTGCCCTGCTCAACAGCCCACCAAAAGTAATTTTTCCATGTACCAATCGAGCTTCATAAGTCTTCTGACCCAGTAATAAGATCGACAGAACACAGGTTGGGCCAGACAGCATTTAGGATTGGGAATTGCTGGTTTTACCTGATAGCAGAGATCATGTAGCAGTCTTAGTATCTTCTATTTGTTTGTTCTGTTCTATCAGTGTGCACAAATAACTAGTGTTTTCCTGTTTTTAAGCCCATGTGAAAGAGAAAAGATTTGGCTGTTTGGATGTCATGATATTAATAGAGAACATCTTCAGAGGCCTATAACAATGCAGTATTGCCAATTCCAAGCATTAAGAAAATGAAGGGGAAAAAAAAAAAGTCATAATGAATCATTCATCAACAAAAATCACGGGAGCAAAAATGGCTTTGATTCCATTTGTTTACCAGTTTCTGAGCATTTCTGTGTCATCAGATTACCATTTCACATCCTTCTGCCACAATGAGAGCTTGGAATTGTCTTAAAGATTCTCAGTTATCTTTAAATCACATGAATCCTGAAGCTGGAGACTTTGGGGCAAAAAAACCTCTAATAAAACAAGTTAACAAGGAACAAAACCAGCTAACAGGGGACTCAGGATGAAAACACCAAAGCAATTAATGAACCATCAATACCAAACAGGTTCATAAGGTTAGCTATGCTGCAAGACCTGGAAAATATGACATCTGCTAGAACAGATTAAAACTGCCTGAAATGAAAAAAGGGCAACTACACTACATTTTGACTATTAATCCAGATCAACTATGCACAATGTTTCTGGGAAAATAACCAAACAAAAACCCCATACCCAAAAAAACAGTAGGGGCTTTTGGTCTGAGGCCAGTTCTCCCTGTCCTGATTTCTTACAGAGTCAGGAAAAAAGCTACTGGGAAAAACAGCTCTGTGTAAGACTCATGAAATGTGGTAACTAAACATTACTATAAATTTATTTCATCATGACACCAAAACCAGCTCTACAGCTGTTTTATGGTACTGTGAAGGTTAAACTACTATGGAACAGGTACTTCTGCATGCAGCTACTATAAAAGTGTCACTGAATTATTTCTACTTTTAGTGCCCGTTGTGCTAAAAATTGCTTCTTGCTGCACTCCAGGAAGGAAGAAAAAAGGTAATTCTCATAAACCTAGCAGCTGAGAAACCACATAGATCTGAGAGGACTGAGCAGCCGTGTACAGCTAAAGGGTTTGTATTGGACTAAGGTGCAGCGACACTGACAAAAGTCACCATAGTCCACAAGGTCTAAGTCTTGTGGCTGAGTTAGTGATGTTGCCCCAATTTCTAGCAAACTAAGAGAAACAGGTAAATAGCCTCACTTACTTCAGCCATCTAGTTTAAGATGATGAGATGCATCACCCCTGAGAATGGCCATTTGTCTGCACTAACCATATAGTTAGTTCAGGCAACTAGATATTTTATTTACTTTGTTTTCAGCTGAATCATATCCAAGTGTCCAATAAAAGGTAAAGTGGCAGAACACTATTCCAACTTCAAATACTGCGACATCCCCATGCCCTGGTACCTAAATTTGACAAAAAAAAAAAAAAAACGGAGAGAAGCAAGCTCATACAGTAGATGTAACAAACTTGCTGGGCATGCTTGTAGGAATTAGTGCTTTCAAAAGGCATTCCCTTCACAGATGTTCCCAGATACCAGCAAAAACCATTATCTGAGAGCTGGGCTTGTCTCAGAACATCAAAAAGATAACATTAAACCACATAAGCTAAAGGGAGATGTATATCACTAGTCTCTGTATCACACAGCACAAAAACCAGTTAGTTTGATGATCACCAGTACTCACCAGCTACCAGTATAAATTGCTGGATATTATGAACACCTGTAAAATCAAACCCATGCAAATTATAAAATCACAAGTTATCAGGTAAACTTTTGTCAGGAAGAGGAACCAGAAACAAATCAGCTAGCAAAAAAATCATACCTTCGTTGTAATCAAGGACAGATTTTGTCACCCCATTTGTCTCATAGGGATGCTGTTACTGCTGATACGGACAATTCACTGTATTTGGAAAAAAAGTTTTTCAAAAGTTATCTGCGTCCTCCAATATTGGTTTTAAGAACAAAATCACTTTCAGGGAGAAAAAAATTTAAGGCCTGCACCTCAGTTGGTATAAACTGGTATAGCTCTACCCAAATGGAAGATAATATGCCAGTTTATATGGGCTGAAAGTACTGTCATTAATTAACGTCTAAGGGACTGGAAGCTCCCAGCAGCGGATGAGCCTCTTCTTCCCACTAGGTCAATAAAGCAAATGGTCAGACCAGGCCTAAGAATTTCTGATGCTTGAAATGGCAGATGTCTGGTGCCTTGGCACGGAAATTATTATGGGAACAACACTGCAAGTATCCCAGAAGCCAAGTATAAACCCTCTGTGAATGCTGACTACTGATGTCTAAAAGTAGTGGGGTTTTGGTATCAGCTCTTCATACAACAGATTTTTTACTGTTATTTTAAGGACTTCTGGAGATACAACTACCTCTTGTTCAAGAGCCTAAATACGATGTCTAAGTGTGATGTCTAGGATGCCCTGATTACAGCATTACTCAATAGCTGAGAAGCACCAATATCTAGATCGCTCCTACGCAAGGGGCGTTATTCAGTAGATGACAAAGAAAGAGCAACCCAAAACACACCTACCTGAATTCAAATGTGAATTTGATTTGAATGCATACTTTACCAGGTGTTACCACCCAAATCTCTGACCAATCAGCATCGCATCCAACATATTCATGTGTATACTGAAACTATAAGATGCTGCCAAAGCATTAAGCAGCCTACAGAAAAGGGTGGGGAGGGATGAATGTGCTTCTCCTTCCTATTCTTGGGCAGAGCAGATTATGAGAAACACCTCCTTAGTCCAGGGGTTAGTCCAAAAACAGAAAGTTAATCCACCTATGCTTCTAGTCTGGCCATAATACCTTTGCTATTAATTTAAAAAGGGAGTAAAAAAACTTTAAATGTTATTATCCAAAGGCCAAGATTCCAGTGATAAGAAACTGGAACATTGTCTGAGATGTTAATAGTATGAGCTAAAGACATGCTCTGCAACTACGGGGCAACAGTTTACTAAGTTTGGCAGATGAGTCTCTCCCCTCAGGCTTTTGCTTAGCTTAGACAATATCACAAGGAAGGGCTGGCTGCCCAGAGGTTTTCACTGCATATTTGTTGGGGATTTTTGTTTGTTTGTTTGTTCATCCCCATGGCTCACTGCCAGTTTATGAAAACTACAAGCCTGTCATCAGGAGTTCATCCAGTCTGAGAGGAAAAACAATGGTTAGAAGTCAACCTGGTTCCATACTTTAAAATGCCACACATAAGACAGATGCTCCAGTAACGTTGTGACGTTCTCCAATTTCAGTCATGGATTATAATGAAACATCAGTTTCTACAAGTAATCAGCAGAGGTTTGTCTTGACATGGGACAACCCAGTACAAGAACATTCAGATCTTTTCTTTGTGCAAGAACCTCCTCCACAGGTTTGCTCTTCCAGAATGATTGACACTGTCCTTAAAAAACCCAAACTCTGGTCTTATCCCTACCAGACAGGTTTCTTTCAAACTTTTTCAGGGCACATTGCCCTCAAACAGAGGAAAAAAACCCCAACACTTACATAATTTTGAGCTGTACTAAGAAAAGCAAAGAGGATTCCCTGGAACCAGGAAACCCTGCCTTGTACAGTTCGTATTCTTACTAAAGCCAGTGGACAGCTTGGATACAACCAGCTCAGAGAATCAGACCTATCAACTGGAGATAGGGCAGGAGAGAAAAACACTGGGTCAAATCCCAGCTGGTGTAAATCAGTGTAACTCCACTCAAGTTAACAGGGTAGTGCCAATTCAAGCCAGCTGTGAATCTAACCCACAGTGTGTTTTGCAAGTCTATTTTCAACTCTTCAGGGCTCCGCTGTGTTTAAACATTCACAACACCCACTGAAATTAATGAGAACTGTGTGTGCAGAACACTAGCGTTATTTCTTTTTAAATATTTGGGAGGTGCTCAGAGACTGTGATAATGAGTGCCATATATTAGAACCCAGACAGAATGGCATTGAATCATCAGACCCTTAAGTGGGACAGGTCGTTAATCTTTTCCTTGGGAGAGCATTTCAGTTTTTGCCTTGGCAAATGTGGAATCATCGCTAATAGATGTGGGGGTTCTACCTTTGCCAAGTCCCAGACAAAGTGTGTTTTTCCATTTGCCTTGGGCTTGTGTAAGCTTGCCTAAGGAGGCCAGCCTTGCAGTTTGAGAAACACTGCTAGCAGCCACCATACCCTCATTCCCAGCTATATTAAACGTTATTATGCTGTAATTAACCTTGCCTAACTTGTTCTGAGTTACAGCAGTAGGTAAAAATCACGCTTTTCCTAGGCTGTCCCCAAGAAACATTTTTACATATCAGGCTTGCCTACTCTTCAAATATTCCCAGCTTCTCCTGGAAGCTCTTCTTCTGCAGATCACAGCACAATTGCAGGCAACATCAGAACTCTTCTTGACTTCAGTGAGGCCACAATCACCTACAAAAAATACTTGTGCATCTCATGTTAATGCCAAATGGCATATTTTTGAAACAAACACAATACCACAGAAGTGATGGTGAGAATACATATATACACCTTGTTAGTTTTTAAGGTTTGAAACATGAACATAGGCAGGCTCACTAAGTTTCCTTGGTCAAATTCAAAGCAGCAAAAATCCATTTAATGAAGTAGTCTGTTGCCTGTTTTATTTAGATGCAAGTTCAAAAAGTAAGAAGAAAAAAGAAACCAAACACATTTCCAGTTCCCTTTGATATTTGGGGTAGAGGTGAGAAGAATGAGCACAAGGTAAGAAGAACTTCTAATTTACAAAGGTACCCGTTTACAAGAAAAATAAATTGTTTGCAGTATTGGTGTTTCCAGATTTTTTTTCCTCCACTTTTTAAAGACTCAACATTCTTCAGCTGTATTTTGAAAGATCCAGCATTCTAGATAAGGTCCATCCAACTTGATTAAGTCCACAGACCTTCAAACCAGGCCATCAATGCAACAGTCTTAAAAGCAGATACCCACCAAAGTCATTCTACTGAAGGTAGGACAGAAAATCCAGATAATCCTTTAACTGTCTATAATAAGTGTATACACGGAAAACACAGTCTAAACCAGCACAGAATAAAGGCTACACTGTCCTAAATAAAAGGGGGAAAAAAGTGTTATCACTGAATAGATATTGCACGTATTACCAGTGGAAAGGTGGGAAGCCTCTGAAGAATTCAGCCTGGAAAATCAAAGGCAATCTGATTTTTAAATCTTTGTGTTTCGATAGATGGGTGGAATAAAGGAGAGAACAAACAGTCACACCGTAAGTGTAACCGGCTGCCTGTAACAGAGCCCGCTGACAGCAGAGTTTATCCTACCTGTTCCTTTTAAGACATTAAACTCCTCCGCTCGCACAGCACATGCTAAACTTCTTTTTTTTTTAGCGCTTGCACTGACATTACTCCTCCTGCCACCCCGGGCGGGTACCACGGCGAGCGGCGCGTCTTGCGGCACGACACGCTCCGCCTGCCGCCCCGGGCCCTCCGCCTCCCGGCTCAGGTGCTCCGGGCCCAAGGCGCGGCGAGGCCAGGCCGCTCCGCTCCCGCCGTGTGCCCCCACCTTCCCCGGGGCCGCCCCCTCCCCGCCGCCGGCCCGGCCCAGCGGCTCCCCCCGCTCCGGAGGGTCGCTCCGGCCGGGGGCCGGGCCCGTCGGTGCCGCCCGGCGCTGCAGGTCTCCGGCGGCGCCAGGGAGCTCGCTCGTCCGCCGCTGCCGGCCCGATGCCCGGGCCTCGCTGGTCAAGTGGTCCTAAACATTTCACAATTATGATAGAGAACTGTTGAACTGTTAAGAACCACTGCACCAAGGAGGCTGCGGAGCCGCGGTCCGCGGGGGCGCGGGACGGGGACGCGCTCGTGGCCCGGGCTTGGCTCTTCCTCTCGCCACGGCGGACCTGGGGAACGAGACAAAACACACGGCACTGGCCGGCGGCTCCAGCGCCGCGGGGAGAGCGCCCGGCACGGCCCGGCCCGCCGCTGCGCTCCGCGCCCGCCCGCTCTTCACTCAGCGCCGCCACTTACTCATGGCCACCGTCCCGCGAACATCCCCCCGGCCTTGCGCTGGGGTTTTGAAAGCTTGGAGGCAAAAAGCTTTCTTTTAAAAGAAAAAAAATAAAAAAGGAAAAAGAAAAGTCTAAAAAGGACCAAAAAAAAAAAAAGCCATTCTCCTCAGGGGACCCAGCCCGGAGGCAGCCGGGACGGCCGCCCCGCAGCCGCTCCCCCGCCGCGGCCGCCCCTGTGCCGCGGCTCGGCGTGCGGGGCCCTTTTATACCCGCGCGGGTACCTCGCGGTGGATGAGCCGTCCCCTGCCGCGGCAGCCAGGAATGCAGCCCTCGCCCCTGACACGACCAGTTTTTCCAGGCTGCCTTCGCACTGACGGGGCGGTTTTGTTTCCAGCCATCATCTGGGGCGGCCAAACGTCAGCAGGTAGAAAAGGACAAACCTGTTCCGAAGCGGCGCGTTTCCTCCCCTCCCGCCCGCTCTCCGCCCTGTCACCGGGGGGAAACTGCTCGACAGGTTTCGCCGAAGCTGGAGGTGGCTCCGGGAGGTGAGAGACTCCACCCTACACCCTCCTGACAGGAGCTGCCGCTGCCGGGCCGCCTGCCCTTGGCACCCTCTCGGCTCCCTTCGCCTGGCTGCCAGCCGTAAAAAAACCAAAACAACAAAACAAAAAAAGCCCTAAACCGGCCCGTCACGTTCTCTGGGGCATTTCGTCGCCACAGTGTGAATGCCCGCCTTGGCCCAGGCTCCATGCTAGCCGTGGCATCGCGCCTGGTGATGAAGGCTGCTTCCCGCCCAGCCTGGCCCGGGGCAGGTGGAGAGGTTCAGTTTCCTGCCACCTTCCCTGGTGTTCGGAGCCAGCTCTCTCCTCCATCCATCCCGGCGGCCAATATTCTCAGAAAGATGGGGGGTTCCCTGTGGAAGGCAATCTGCAAAAGCCCCCCAACATTCCTGTGTGGAATGGCGGCATTGCCATGTGCTGCTCTGCCCTTCAGAAGGGTTACGCTGTATAGTCCCCGCAGCCTGGAAGCCTTTGCTGCTAGCTTTACTCTCCTGAGTGTATTGGGGTTTTTTTGTGTTGTGGTGGTGCTGTTTTGTTTTGTTTTCTCAGGAATTGTGTGAGAAACTCTCTGCTGCATGCTGGGTGCTGAGTTCGCTTCGCCTTTCCCTGCTCTCCCCACAGCCCTGCTGCTGTTTCCCCAGGTGAGGCATCTGAGGAGTCCCCACTGGGGAGCACCTGCCTTTTTGGAGCTCACGTTCTGCTGCTGCGCATTCATGACCTTGTGAAAATCACACCGCTTGGTTTCAGAAAGGCAGGACTAAGAAACCATAACAATGCGAAGAAGGGCCTGATTTTCAGAGGTGCTGGGCACCTAATGGGGAAGATGCCCTGAACTTCCAAAAACAGGCTGTTTGCTCCTCGTCAAGCATGTAGCTGTGACTCGGGGAGCCACCGGCTCTGAGTTTGGGCTTCTTCAATTAATTCCTCTCAGTTTTACTCTCTTCATCAACAGAACAGGGATGAAATGTAGTTCACCAAGGTTTCCAAGCCATGTTGTTGGGGTGAGCTGAAAGGCCTCCACGCCCTGCCACATTGGGCCAGGTTTATGAAAACCGAACAGGAGGCTTCCCAGTGGTGTCAGCGGGGATGCCAGTCGGTGGTGGCGCTAGGCTGCCTGACCACACACTGCTCTCACCAGCCAGCCCAGGAGACACCATTTCAAAAAGATGTGGATGGTAAACCCTGCTCTGCCAGTGACTCAGCCTACAGCCTCAGCCAAGTCACTTCACCACACCTTGAGAGGGAGAGATAATGCTTACCTGCCTCATCTTATGAGGCTTCACTAATGTTTATATAGTGCTTTGAATGTTTAAAGAACTGTCTAAGTGCTGTGTATGAATTTTGGTGCTCCAGATCCTGTGATCTTTGGCCCTTTAAAGGTATATAGGAGACTCAAGCCAGTCCTGGAAGAAATGCCTGCACAGGCATCATGGAGCAGCAGGGGATGGAGCAGCTCTCATGGCCGCACCACAGCCATTCCAGCACAGCTCGTGTGAACGTGGTGCTCGCACCAGAAGCAGGAGCAGACAGGTTGCTCTAGGAGCCTATGCAAACCTCATGCTGAAGAAACTCCCTGGATCTAGGCTGGAGGCGTTTCAGTCCACTTTGGTAAAACCAGCTCCTGCTGTTCTGCTTTGCACTCTCAGACTCAAACACAGAAAATTTTGTGCCTTCTTCTAAGCAGCCCAATGTGTAAAGGTTTTCTGAACCTTCTCTTTCTCCCAAAAGGATATTTGCTTGCCTCAGATAGAGGAGGATACACTATTTGTGAGTTAATTCAAAGGGGATCTCGGTCCTTGGCATCAATGGATGCCTTTGGAAACAAGGCAGCTCTTTACACACAGTGAGGAGAGTAATTTGTTTTATGACACGGCGTCGTAGGTCTCCCACTCCTGCTGGTGATGTACACAGTGTGCACAGCGTGACCACGCTGGCTGTATTCTATATATAATCCCTCACTAACAATACTGCCAACACCTGCCTGCCCCTGACAAACAAAAACCCGCACCCACACCCACACCCATGGCTCCACAGTATCACTCAGCTAAATAATAACCTGACTGTCCATACTAACTGGGTGAAAAAGCCCTTTCCAGCCTAACCAGTCAGAACCCACCACTGCACTGGTGAGATATATAATCCCTGGGGATCCCATAACTTTTCTGGTCCAGGCACAGACACACCTGGCTGATGGTCCCTAAAAGAAGGACTCTGAGCCACAAGTGGGGAATTGCTTGGGGTAGCCACAGGGAGCTGAGGAACAAGAACCCATATGGGGGTTAGGCAGGATTAATCATCTTCTGCTTTTGATTTTTTTTTTAAATAAGTGTTGGTGGTTTTATTGATTGGATGTTTTAAGTTTTTGTTTTGTTTTCCAGGGAAGAATATAACAAAAGAGAGTACAGGTCTCATGCTTCTTCATAAGGAGTGCCCAAGGAGTGGCTAGAGTGAACTCTGTTATCTTAAAGGGATGCATCTCGTCAATGTATACATTCCCTTAGATCACTAGTATGAAAAATATACTCTTTAAGTACCTTACATGTTAGAGAGCAGTGGGCAAAGGTACATTTAATTTATTTATGTATTTATTAGGTAAGTTCTGTTTCTCACCTGTATACCCCCAATTATAAAAGTAAGAAAGTTAACATCCTGCTACCTCCCTTAGTTAGGCAGAGTCTCACAGAATGGACTGACGGCTTTAAAAGGTAGAAGAGTAGAGGTGCCTAACAGTAGAAATGGACAGATAGAACTGTGCAAGGGACAAGCCATCTATTAATTGTTCTTCCCCATGAAGGTACAAAAGGTGCTTGAAGCATTAAAATAATAGAATTTATTCTGAAATTGTACAGAGAGAAAAAATTAGTTGGATTAGAAGGAATAGTAACTCGTCCTTAATTTCTATTGATGGTTAAACTAGGTATCATTTATATCCTATTCTTTTCAACTGCATATCTACAGTAGTTCTGTGCTTGTTTTTTTAGGGACCACAGTACAATAAACGGCCCTGTTAAGCAAAGAGCAGGTGTTTTCCCCATGTCTTTGCGGCCCAGGAGCACAAACCCAATACAAAGGACTACGCTCCCCGCCAGCGTGGACTCGTCACACTAGATGTTGAGAGCTCTCTGATTGCACTGACAACCCTGAAACCTGGAGGAAGAGCATGTTATGATGTGGAACATGGTGGTTCGAACACCTTGTACAGCAGGTGGAGTTTTCTTGGAGGGGGGAAGCAAATACTCATGAGGTGTTATAGTGTTAAACAAAGAACGCAGCACAAAAGGAGACATAATGCCAAGGGTGATTTTAAGAGACAAAGAGCTGGCCTTGGAGGAAGTGAAGATGAAGGGTAAGCTTGTGGGAGGACATAAAAGGGTGTGCTGTTTGCATGGCAGAATATGGAAGATTGTGAATACTCTGGTAACAAGACAAAGATTATATTGCAAGGAGGTTGTGCTTTGAAAAAAATTACGTTGTTAAAAAAGACTGGGAGGTGCTATTATTATTATCCATCACTATGCCTACACTCCATTGGCAAAACATCCCAATACTTTCCCGCCAATGCCTTATTCCACAGATAATATCTTGGAAGGCCATGGGACAAACCAAAGTACTGTTCCTTGTACTCCAACATGTTTTATCTGACAATTCTAAACATAAAATAAATCCATCATACAAACTAAGCCCAGACAGGGTGCTTACTATCATTTTTTGCTTCCTCATCAGTTCCCTACGGACTTACTCTTCTTGCTCATTATTGCTCCTGTAAAATTAGGTTGGAAGTTTCTTAAGCAAAGACCTGGAGTCTGACATGTCCTGTAAAGTACCTGTCATATTCTTCAGTCTGGTCAACAGGAAAAAAACCCATTGCAAGTGGATTTTCTCCCACTCTGGGAAATCAGCCTTCTGTATGTTCATAGCAAACACTGATGGGCCAACTTCTTGTTTACTTCAGTTGGTTCAAACTCGTTTGTCAATATAACATCCCACTACCTGTCACATGTGAACATAATAATAGCTTGATAGTAACTTATTTTGCAGTAATAAACACCTTGGGACATGGCCTAGTTCTTCCTCACAAATAGAAAGCCTTTTGAGAATGATTGCCTAAATTACATCAAGTGATTTATTGATAAAGATATACAGATATATACAGTGGGGTGTTTTTCCAGCCAACAACTTTTAGAAAGATTGTGGGTTTGCTGTTCAGTAGTTGAATTAATAAAGACATGCTAGAAATTAAAATATGGATAACATCTTTGTGTGAAGAATTCAAAGTTTATTGGAAAATGGCACCATTGTATGCACAAAATTTTGATTAAATCCAAAATATCATTTTAACAGGAGAGGAGTTTTTATCTCATACGCTCTATCTAAACAGACAGTTCATCATCCCTGAGCACTACAGAGGTTAAATACTAATTTAGCCCGTAATACCACACTTCACCAATTTCCTTGCTCTGATTTAGCATCTTGTTCATTCCAGCAGTTAACTGTGTAAATTACATTATATAAATTAATATACTTATTCCATCTTTGGGAGAATTTTTTGAAGTCAAGCTTCATCTGTATACAGTAGCACAATAGCTAGAAGTAAATAACAGTGTAAATTTTCAGTTCTTCAAATATCTGATTTAATTGTTGAATGTATCAGTTGTTTTAATAAAATGCGTAGAATAAGGAGACCTCTGGGCTTTGCACACTTGATGCTGGATCAGTGGGTACAATTACCTGTGCAGCAGCAGCTGGAAAAAAGAAAAGAGGAAGGAAAAAGGGTGAAAAACAATCCTTGTGCTGCAGAGATGGCGCATGAGCTGTCAAGCGGGATGTATCCTGGGAGATCCATCAGCCTCTGCATCGAGAGGCTGCATTGAAAGGCTGAGGGAGCTGGGGCTCTTTAGCTTGGAGGAGACTGAGGGGTGACCTCATTTATGTTTACAAATATGTAAAGGGTGAGTGTCACGAGGATGGAGCCAGGCTCTTCTCAGTGATGATCAGTGGTAGGACAAGGGGCAATGGGTTCAAACTGGAACACAAGAGTTTCCACTTAAATTTGAGAAGAAACTTCTTCTCAGTGAGGGTGACAGAACACTGGAACAGGCTGCCCAGGGAGGTTGTGGAGTCTCCTTCTCTGGAGACATTCAAAACCTGCCTGGACACCTTCCTGTGTAACCTCATCTAGGTGTTCCTGCTCTGGCAGGGGGATTGGACTGGATGATCTTTTGAGGTTCCTTCCCATCCTTAACATTCTGTGATTATGTGATTCTGTGTGAGAGCTCGATATTAAGGAGCAGCTTCAACTCCAGCACTAGAAGCCCTAAAAACATTAGGAAAAGCATGTTGCAAACAATGAGGAGATACTTCTGCAGTGCTGGTGTAGGTGACACTTTGCCATGACTTCCCACTGGAAGCTCAGGAGCCACAGCAGTGCCGTTGAGATGACAGCTAGAGATTTGCGTATGAGAAATGGAATCCACTGAGTCCTGTTTTGCAATCAGCTCTGGATAAACAATCCCTGTAGTATTCGTACAAAATTGCAGGAAAGTTTGGTCTCATGGTTACTTTTTTATAATCTTTTCACAATCAATTCTTCTTTCTCCTTTTTTTTTTTTTCCTCGTTGTGTGTGTGTGTATTGTATTTTGATTAAAAAAAAAAATTGAAATAAAAATACAAATTAAATAGCCAGTGAACAAGATTTTGACATGACCAGTAATTTTGAATGCCTCACTTCCCAGGTGCCTGACTCTGTAAGAGGAGCTGATTTTCATAAAATACCAGCCACTTCTATTCCACCTTTAAGGTTCATGCTAGACCCTGGAAGCTGACATTTGAAATCTCTAGCTTTTTCTGAAAATTTCAGTCAACAATTTCATATTTAAGATTAGCAGCTGTGCACTACATGCACTTTAATAACTTTATAATTGATTAAAATGTTTAATTGTGATGGCCATCACAAACCTTGTACCAACTTTATTTTTCATGTTCACCAACCAGCTGTTTTTTCAGAGTTGGCAGAATTATGTGTTCCATCCAATAAAGCCATCAGAAAGGAAGGAATTACAAATTATTTGACCAGTTATTGAGATTTCCTAAGTATGTGTTGGTTCAAGCCACTGAAGATACAGAGTGTTACTTTGCACTGAAGTAGCATGGCAATTTTTAGCAACATCTCGTATTTCTGGTTTTATGTCCTTGAATGTAGAACTTTCCAAACGACAGTGGTGAATGGTGACATAGCTGTGGGCAGAGAGCTCGGTTAGAGTGGTCCAAGGAAATAAACTGACTTATTTCACATCACACTCTTGTCAGGCAGCAGAGATAACAGACCATCATCTTTGTCCTGAAGCCCTGGAGCTCTACAGGCTACAGCAGAGATCACTGCTGGATGTCTTGCCTCAAGAGTGCTGGGAATCAGTCACCCCAAACTCAGTGTTCGGTGGGAATCAGAAATTCAGATGTGCCACAGAAATACATTTGATATATGGAAATCCTACTTTTACTGGGCCCTGGTCACAAAGATCCACAGCAAAACACATCCAGGAAGGAAGTCACACAGTCTGAATCACAGTATCACAGTATCACAGTATGTTTGGGATTGGAAGGGACCTCGAAAGATCATCTAGTCCAATCCCCCAAATGATGCGAGTGTAATGATTCATGCACAGGCATCACCATCACAGAATCTCCCCAGCGCAGCAGCTTCTTGCATATGACAGGATTAATTTACAACTCTGTTCTGATTGTGATAACTTCCTTATCTCTCAGCAAAAGATTGACATTAAGATTCATTTTACTTTACCCTGAAATTCTTTTCTTTGCTATGTGCAACCATTACTACTGAATTGCCAGGACTGTCATTCCTCTTCTGTGCTAAGAATTCATCATTTAATGTTAAATAATTGGAAATCAAGGTGTGGAAATAACCAGCGGATGTAAACGAACACTATTGTAATTCTCTTGCCCCTTTCACTGCATGGAGTCTCATCTGATTTCACTTGTAAGCTCTAAAAATCAGCATCTGTGACTCTTGAACACCAAGCACAAGAGCCTAATAGGATCTACAACAGCGGCACTACAGAAGAAACAGGTTTATTGTGCACATAAACATGTAATTAATGGAGCTCATCTGTGCTCAGAAGTGCTGCACATGCTCTTAAGCAGGCACTTCTGGCCAGGTAACATCTCCCCTGGCCATTCTGGTCCCATTTTGAACGTATTTTGAAGCCCAGAAGATCTGAAGGAATTCAGTGGTTATTTATTGTTGTGATATTTATTGCTGCTGCAAGACAGAGAAGGATCTCTCAGCCTTTTCCTGGCTGGTCGTGCGATGTGCCATGCACCAGGTCCCGCTCTGCCGAAGCCTGGCAGCACCCGTGCGCGGAGGAGGCTGCGGAGCGAAGCTGCAGGATGTTGTTGGTTGGCACCTGCCCATGGATTTGGCTGACATCTCCCTCTGATGTGCAGCATCCCGGGGTGGGAGGGAGGTGTCGGCTTGGAGCTCAAAACCCCAGTGGGAGTGCGCAAGATAAGCAACAGCTGAGCGTGCCTGAACAGGTGAGACCGGGCAGAGCTGGGTGAGGGGGAAAGGGGCAATGCCTCTTCTGCTACTTCTGCCTCTCCTGCCTCTCCCCTGCCAACAGAGCCTGCCAGGAGTCTGTGCTTCGTCTCTTATATCCTCCTGTTATGTCAGCAGCAATTTTAGTCAGACGTCAACATAGATTTGGACATCGAGGACCAAATCTTTTGACCATGAGATTTGTATCAACCCTTCCAAATAGAGCCACACTAAGTAGTGCTATTTTGTGCGGTTTATGCTAGACATTTCATTTTGTTGCTGTGATGCAGGATACCTGTTCCAGCTGCACTCCTGAGATGCAGGCTTCTGCCTCTTCCCATTCACCTGATCACAGGTAAACAAATGTATGTCTAATGAAGTTCCTACAGTAATTTTCAGGTAGACGCTTTGCACAAATAATAAATCTGGTAGTACCAGATTTTGTTCTGACTCAGACTATCTAAGGTGGCAACATTTGAGTCCCACAGATTCATTTGTATGGTTCTGTAGAGTATTTTACATATCTTACAAGCTTTCTACATTAGTAGCTTTTCTAAAAGAGTCACTAAAATGGAAGTTTTGTTACAGCCATGCAATCAATCACCACACTCATAGAACATTGTTAAAGAATCATGGAAAGACTAGTCTTACTAGTCTAGAAGATGATTATACTGCTGATAGAGTCCACTTGGAAGAGAAACAGATGTACCAGCAATGCTTGTGATAGCATATGCTGGGCACATTTGATCAGTTGTTAACGATTTCTTGTTTTCACCCATCATACAGTTTACTTCAGGTTTATCTCAGTGATCAAATTGTCATGCTGGAAACTAAAAGCATTTCATTTCTTACACTGCTGTGGTAGGTCCTATGCAGGGATGCACATAGGTACCTAGAGAAGGGGATTACACCTATGGCTGAATTTGCTCATGCTATGGATCCTATAATGTTTCGTATGTAAGTGGAACTGGGTGCGCTTTGCCTTCTATGTACAAGGGATACATTTCCCTCAGTCGTTTCACTACTTGGACCCACCTTAAAGATGGAGGAATCTCCCAACTAGATCACAACAGTTTTGGAAAAATCCCAGTACATCACACTATTCAGAAGACTGCAAATAAAGAAACTCTGATTCAAGGAGGGTAAAGGGGTTTAGTTACAGATGAGAGATTTCATTATCACCCATTGCTGAGTACCAAAATCTGTGTACAAAACATGCTATAGTACAGCAATTCTAATTTAAGATGTGCAGAATTTGAGTTATTTAGCAATTTAAGAAGAACGAGCAGATACTGAAGCCTTGCTGAACAGCTGATTTAATTCAGCAAGGACTGATCAGACACAGTCAATCTGTCAGTGGGTCAGCCAGCCTTGACAGATGTTAACAGTTTACCAAGAAGCAAGCGCATGCTGATTTTTCAAACAATTAAGAATGCCCTTCCATCACAAAAGTTTTATAAGAGAGTCTCCAAAGGGAAACTTAATATTTTCAGACATTAGCAAAAAGAAAGTGGTTGCATTCAGGAGAGGAAAGTTGTAACTCAAATCAGACAGGAACTTGGACAAGTTAGTTGTGCAAATCTCTGCTTTCTGCAGTGTTAGAGAAGTGCTGACATAGGCCAACTCATCCCTATCCCTTGGCAACACTAGCTGGATCGTTAGGAAAAAGAAGCAGTGGAAGCTGGGTGTTGTCTTTCAAGTGAAGAAAGCTGTAGAATTGATGTAATGTTTGACTTTTACAGGAGGCAGTCACAGCGTCTCCTCCGTGGAGAGGCAGCAGAGGTTCCAGCACCAGCATTCGCTCCCAGAGCACCACTGCGACATAAAAGATCCAACGCTGGAAACAAAACCAACATTTGTGCAGCAGCTACACATCTCAGATTACTGACCATGCCTTTTTACTGTTGTATAGTCACTGCAGAAATCATGCACACAATTGTGCTGTTTAACGGGGTGGTCACAGACAAGCAGCAGCCCCTCTGACACACAGGTGCTATCAGGCTGCCTCAGGAGCTCGTTCCTGGTACAGCGTTTCACCTGCTGATGCTGTTATCGGGCAAGGGAAGCCACAGCCTGAACACTCGTGTTATTACACTGAGGCTGGAAAAGAATGGGAACCACTGCTGTTTCCTAACAGAAACTGAAATGTCATCTTTATTTTTCAATAAGCATTAAGAACTGATACTAAAAAATATCACACGCTTCTCTCCACCAGAAGAACGCAAAACTTATTTTGTCCAACTTCTACCAGGCTATTCCAAGGTGTACTGTGTATCAAGTATCAAGCACAGATCTGCAGATGGTCCTTGCAGTACGTATTTGACTGAACAAACTATAACTGCACGTAGATATGAAAGGGCACATGGACATAATTGGTGACCGCAATTAAAAGCTGTTACAGAAGTCATGAAATGGATCCACAGCTTGTCCTGGCAATAGAATGAGCGTGTTTGCATTAATAATGGCCCTGGTCAGCTGCTTCATCTGCAAACCTTTACCAAGCAGAACGTGGCTGGACAACAAGAAGAGTGTGTTTGATCTTTTCAGGGATGATCTGAAGGAGAAAAATCAGGATGTTTTAACAGTTCAGCTGCCCCTGGAATGTCTAGCATACTTTAACTAATGAAAGACACTCAACTGCTTATAGTAACTAAAACAAATAGGTAGAATTTTCATTCCATACTAATAACAAGATTTTGCTTTTGACCAATAATGATGTAAAGCTTGCGGGTTACTACACACAAACAGGTTCATTATAAGACTGGGAGTTATCACAGAGAGTGTAATTATTATCATTAAATCCACTGCACAAAGCAAATGGTGTAATGGATCAACAAGACAAACACAGGATCTCTAAAGCGGTATGGAAGTTTGTCCCTGACAATGAAACGAGAGCTGAAGTTTCTGGCCTTGACTGGGTGATTTTTGCCACTTTTTAAATCACAGTACCCTATACAGTTCCTCGTAATGCACACAGACTGTTACGGTTCTGGAATGAAATTTCGATGTATATCAAAGAGATACAGTTCTTTTTCAGATAAATGTTAAATTTACATTCATACATTTGCCATTAAAACCATTGTTAGGTATTTGTATATTTATAAGACAAATGGGAAATTTTTTATAAAGTTGCAGGAATATTATCCAAGATAACACATTAATAGGATATACATTTCTGTAAAGCTTTGTCAGAAAGAAGCTAATACTGCTTTATTCACATTGTAAATGTGACCCAAACAATTTCATTTTAACTTTATGAACTTTGAACTACAAGTTTTCTTACCAGATTACATTTCTAAATGTTGTAATTTTTGTCTTTACCCGGTTCATATGCAGAAAGAAAATGGTTGTGTGTTTTCTTCCATCTCCTTCAGTTTTACTATTAATACCTATTATTTCAGTAATTTGCACTAGAATACCATTCTTTGTTCAAAAGAAAAAAAAAAGTATGTTTTGTACTTTAGATGGGTGTTTTATTTTAGAAATATAAGAACATCATTGTTCAGAAAGTTTCCTGTAGATCAAATCTACCCTTATTGAAAGGTATAAGGAAAATATTGATGCTTCTGTGTGTGTTGCACTCAGTCATTCTGGTACAGAAATAAAGAATGGATGCTGCTAGGGATAAATTATTGCATCTGGAAATCATTAACAACAACAAAAAATTCCAATCCCAAGTCACTTGCAGGGAAGTTTATCAGGGATTTCCTAGTTCAGTGCATCAACTTTCAGACTATTGATAAGGCAAGAATTAAGATAGCCGATCTAAATACTGTAGAAGAGCTTGTTCATGGTATTTCTCCTGATTGTAAGAATTTTCACAAGTACGACTTTATTACATACATTGTCTTTATGTATTCACAGATAAGACACCAAAAAGGTGATGAATTTGAAACCCGGTTTTTTATGTTAGATCTCATTTCCTTAATTCTGTCTTAACTTTATTCAATCTAAAGTATGTCTATTGCTATATAACAACAATTATTTAATAATGAGACAGCATAGTTGTAATATTTGTGAGCACAGTGAAGAAGTACACAACTCTTCACATTAAAAACTCATGCATTTTTATGGTTTTGTTTTGAACTGTAGCGTACACAGCATTTCCTCAGACTACATGCACAGTTACCTTGTTTTACAGGCTCTGATATGCAACATACCTTGGGAATCTTTCAATACCAGCAGGCTCAGCAAGTTGTCCACGCAGCTTTTCTCCATAAGAATAGCTGTGGGAAGGCTGAAGAGTATAAAAAGGAAAAAGAGAAAACCATCTGCACTTCAAAGATTCCCTTCAGATGAAGCAGATAGAAAATCCACATGGATTACTGCAGAAGCTCTAGGTGAAATTAAAAGTTGCCATCTCCAACATATGCATTTGCCTGAAGTATTCTTTATGTTTACATATTCTAGGGTAGATGCAGCTGAAAAGATACATATCACTTTTTTTTCCTCCTTAGTCTGAAAGTGTTGGGACTTTAAGCTTGGGGTTTGTTAATACTGAGATCACATTTACAGTCCAAAATTTCATGTGTCCAGCATGTAGCAATCTTGATTATTTTCTGTTCAGGATGTGGGAAAGATGCTATTAGAAACAAAACAATCAATTCACTTACACAGCCCCACAAACATGCTTTATGGCATCTGCCTCCTACTCATTTTAAGTGAGGTTTTATAGTGACACATTGGTGAAGATTAGTACACAACTGCAGGCAGATGCCCATGACTGATTCAATTGTTTGCACTGACACTCACAATTGCTGTAATTGCAACTTAAGTGATACAAACCATTGCAAAAAAACAGACAAAGTGAAACCAACATTGTTCCTCAGACATTTTATTAGTTGAAACCCAGAAATGCACGATCCAATGTTTTTTCTTGGTATGAATTCACCACAGCATTGTTTGCTGCTCCTGCAATACTGTGCTTGTTCATTTAACATAAGGTGGCATAACATTCAGAAGGCCTCTCTAAAACCAGAACTTGTACAGTAAAGGCAATACATTCCAGCTTCACTTGCTCATAAATGTCATTAAAAAAACCCACAAACTATTAAAAAAAAAAAAAAGGCAGCAAAACATTTTTAGAAAACCCCAAAGAAATTAATGTGATCGTAAGTAAAACATATCTCTAAGCTCTAGCTTTCCTGTATGCTCCAAGTGCAGCTACCGTTGTTCTTCTCCTCTTTTCCTCCCATAACCGCTTAACACTGTTAATGTTCAAAACTGGGATTTCTGAAGAGGAGTGACCATCTTCTACAGCCTCTGGAGAATGAGAAAATGGACGTTTAAAACTAGGCAGTATTCAAACCTCCCTCAGAAGAGATTACCACGTAGCCTGCCAAGCAAGTTCTCACCCAGTACAGAACGCTTCCTTCAGCCTGCCTACACCACCGGTGGCTCAGTCCAATGGCATTAAGAGATGATCTGTGTAGAATTCGAGCATTTAGCATGTTCACTACCCACTTACAAAAGAAAAGTGACTTCTGCAGACTTATTTCCCTTAAAGTGGAAACCCTGTGCAACATAACTCATATTCTGAAGGTTTTTTTAGCATCTTCATCCTGGACACTGCAAAAATTCCATTTAAATGCTCAAGACTGTGATTATATCTAATGCTTCTATACTAGCTAAAAACAAAGAAAATATCAAAACTTTACAAGAAAGCAAAAAATGCCAGATTCTGCCCTATGTTTATTTAGACCAGTTCACAGTGATGAAAAAATGCTATCGTTCCAGGTGCAGTTTCCCACTTACATACACATGAATTCAATCTCATTGATGAAATGGGACACACAAGTGGCAAGGTAGCCATGGATGCAGCAAAACCTTTAACTAAATTTTGTGTTAATTTTATTAAGTAAAGGAGATCATATCCTCCCAATATTTAAATTGGGATTAGGCTTGCCAATATATTGGAGATATCTAAATCAACAAGGTATTGCATCAGAAAGGAGTTCTGAGAAATGAAAGGCAAGTGTTTTAAATGCCTCCAGTTACACCACAGCACTGGAGAAGGTCAAACGCCCAGACAAGTTTCCTACAGAGAGGCTTGTCAGATGTGATGCTTTGAATGGGAGGCTCACATCCGCCTCACACGCACACAGTGAGAGAAACACACCTCGTGTGTTAGTAGAGATTCGCACTAGGAGTCTGTGTCGGAGACAACAAGGCAGCTATGCGTAAGGTCTGAGTAAGAGAGAGGCCGTGGCACTGCCCTGTCCTGCGCCCAGAGGAGGAGCAAGCCCTCGGCAGAGCTCTCTGCTGAAAGGGACCCTTCTGCAGGCTACGTCTGGAGAATGACCAACTCCTGTCTGCTAAGAACCTGCCCCACGTTTCCCGTGGAGGTTGACTATGTTATGCTGAGATGGGTTGGTGTTCGGTGCTCTGTTAGAAGTCAAAGGGAGTGTACAGGTGGAAACGCTGTGGGTACCACGGCAGCATCTCCTGAGCTGTGCGGCACAAGGGCTGCGGTGGCCCTGCGGCTCTGCTGCCAGAAGGGTACGAGCCCGGGCTGTGGGCATGGCACCCTGCAAACCAGGCCTGGCAACATGCCTGATAAAATGCATTTTTCTTCCCTATTTCAGGCAAGATGGAGCAATTTATCACAATGGGCCAAGAGAACAAGACATTGCTGCCCTCAGTGGTTTTATTTCAGTAGCTTTGTTGTTCCCAACCAAGTTCAGAACCACACTGTGGAATGCACCATAAAAAAGCACTTCCAGGCTCGGGCAGAAAGAGGAGTAAACATTAGCCCCACTCTACAAAAAAGGATTAAAGTATTCAGAGTAGTATCAGAAACCAAGTCAGGGACTGGAGCCGAGCCTGGATGGCCCAGGGTGAACAAGGCTTTAAGAACAAAATCCCCCTTCATACATGTGTATGCTGATCCGAACAGTCCAGAAATCTGGCACTTGAAAACAAGACCTTACCTTCTTCACCGCTTTTGTCTAAAGAAGTCAAGAACCTCCTTATGCCCGGTAGCCTCTGCCTGTAAGTAGAAAGATGAATAAATCCTGCCATCCTGTGCACCAGGAC
This sequence comes from Patagioenas fasciata, assembly GCF_037038585.1. NCBI lineage: Eukaryota > Metazoa > Chordata > Aves > Columbiformes > Columbidae > Patagioenas > Patagioenas fasciata. The sequence continues at coordinate 60,912,295 of NC_092524.1, read as the reverse complement.
ATGCAAATGCTTACTTGTGGGAAGTAAAAATATGTTACCACAAAATAATTAAAATCCAATTTAAATTTTAATTCCTCTGACATAGGAGAGAAAATTCTGGCTCCAACCATTTATTACTTCGGAACAGCACCAGACTTGAGTTTGTAAGAGACTCTAATCCGGTTTGTAGTCCCCAAAGCAGCATTTACTTTACCCAAACTAATATTATCTGACAGCGTGTGTTATTACTGACACAGCTAGCACGCCAAATGGAGTACAGCCGTATGCACACTTACTACTTGTAGGGGACTCCTGCCATCATAACCAGCTTGCTCCAGGTTTGCACCAGCGAGGTACCAGGCATACAGCCCATCCACATCGCCTTCAGCTGAAAGGCTGGGGAAAAAAAAATAATATTGAATTAATATAGGTTCTAAATCTTTCATTTCAGCACACTCCTGGGCCCTGTCCATTAGCTGAGCAGGCAAACACCGAACCAGAACCAGCTCAACATGGCTGTCAGAGTAGAGAGGTAAGTAAAGGAACACTATTACAACAGCTTGGAGTAGCTGAGCAAGCAACACAGCTTGATGAATCAGTTCCTTAAATTAACAGGGCTGTGCTAGAAGTACTTACAACAGGCTAGTTTCACATAGTGGGTGTGACTATGACCAAAGGGGAAAAAAAAGTCATGCAGTTTCATATTTCACAACACAATATTTATCTCATGAAATGAGTTCGGGGGAGGGTAATGGCTGAGTTGAGATGCAGCTGAGTGAGCACAGGCAGATGTGCCTTGTTCAAACCACTGAGAAACCCCCTGCACTAGTCGGCATAACTATGGTTGCTATCGGGAGTTATGACAGCATGTTTGCGTGATAGCATGTGGATGGTAACCTAGCTACATTTTTTTAGGTTTTATAAGATAATTCCGGAGATTTAAATGGGTAGCAATCAAAAAAAACCCAACTTTTTAAAGATGACCTCTGCCATGTATAATGAGCAATAGAAAGGATCAAAATTAATCATATACAAATAAATGAGTTAAAATTTTTCAGAGGAACGTACACCAGGTTGTTTCTTTGCACATCAGCTAATAGTCTCATCCATGATACTTCAGGTCCATTTTTAACTTTTATTTTGGTAAAAGAAGGGCTAACAGCCTGTACATATGCAAAAGCATTACTGTTTGTACCGAGCCTGTAGAAAGGCTGACGGGACAGCAAATCTGGAGGATTATCTTCAGTTTTGTCAAGACACCGACATCTGTCAGGCTTCAGACCGGAGCCTGCCGCGTGCTTGCAGACTGTTTCAGCAGAACCGCGCTGATAATCATCAAGTGAGGCTGAATCTCATTAAGAGAGGGGGAACCCTCCCCAAACTTATTAAGTTCAGAGTTTGCTGCCTTGAAACAGTGCTCGCTGTGGGGGAAAGGCATCCTGCTGGCAGCAGGGATGGAGGTTGGTGATGGGCTCCTGGGTGTGACAACCAAGCCAGGCAGACCTGGCAGAGAGCGGAGAAGCCTGGAGGATGCAAGGGGCAGTCAGGTGAGCTTATGGAAAAAACCCTGAAATCAGGGCTGCAACGCTCACTTCTCTGCGAGGCTGAAATCACTTATGTTGTTGATTAAATCTCTGAAGTACCTGAAAAAAAATGTTTTCAGGGGAGTGGAAGCCTCTAATTGCAGCAGTCTGAGGAGAGAGTCAGAGAGAGGCTTTTGCTTGCAGCAGTTCCAGCGGCTGGGCACGAAAACGGAAAGCAAATGGTGTCTGTCTGCTTTCCTCTGTGCAACACCACCAACCCCCAAGCAGGGCAGAAGACCTACAGCTGGGGTCTTTGGGGCACACGGAAGGGGCGGTGGGGTGCTGTGAGGTTTAACAGTGCTTCAGTCTGACATCATGAAGGAAAGGATTGCTAAATCATTAGCGAAAACTGCCATCACAAAAAAAAAGACCCCTCAGAAGCAATGAGGAAACAGAGGAAGGTAAAGGAGGTCTAATGGGAAGTTTAGAGGGAAGTCCCTAAGGAAACCACAGGAAAAAGTAGGCATTAATAAAGAAAAAGTGTAACCATTAGTAAAGCAGAAAAGGAAATGCTTAGCAGGCACTTCTGGAACATAAGAACTATGTTTATTTACAAGACAGGTCTCTTGTCATTGACACTGGAAGGTCCCAGAATTAAGGCAAAAACCAAAAATGTCGGTATCTTGACAAAACTGAAGATAATCCTCCAGATTTGCCGTCCCGTCAGCCTTTCTACAGGCTCGGTACAAACAGTAATGCTTTTGCATATGTACAGGCTGTTAGCTCTTCTTTTACCAAAAGTGAGAGTTAGAAGCATCTCCAACACTGGATGGGAAAGCACTGCATTTGCCAAACAGAATCTCATCATTCAGCCACGTGCAAAGTGGAAACCACTTCGGGCAAAGACCAGCACACTTAGAAATATTACCAACCTACAAACCCAGGGCAGTTCAGCTAGCACCACTGCAAGCAACAAACAAGGACTGCTGCACTTAACCTGAAAATTAACTGTCTAATAGCACCTGTTCAGGAAGAGCAATTTAACTCACATTGCCAGAGGTCAAGACTGTGAAGTGGTCTCCTTCCGTTACATTAGAGCAATCCAAATACACAGAAGTATCTTCAATTTTGCAGCAGCCATTTACTGATCAAGTGAGAAATGTATTCTATGGGGACTGTGACCCAGGGAACAAAAAGCAATGTAGCTTGCAAGAAAATTTAGATACCACTCTAAATAGAAGGTACCTACTATTCACTAAATTGATTGTAATCAAGAACACCACAAAACATTTTCTCCAACTCCAGATCTCTGTAGTCAAGCCAAATGCATCCATATTTCGTTTTTACATTTTAAGTGTACTTCATATAGTCAAGTAGATACATAGGACTTCTCAACATACACTACACGGACCTTTGCTCTGTATTTTTCTCAAAGATATTTATGCCAGCAATTCCAACTACAAGTGCAGCCTCTAAGTAGCAAGTCCATCATTTTTATATCATGAAATGGAATAAAAATACCTTCAATATACACTTATCAGGATGTTTAAAACCTGCTTTGTCAACAAAGAACTACTTACCACAGTTTACTAAACTCTGACACCTTCTAAGGCAGATAATCCCAGGTATGCTGCCTATCAATACTCCTGCATTTAGAAAAAATGATTATGCACCCATTTCAGCACAGCAAATGTAGCCATGATGATGACAGATCTAAGATATGAAGAACAGGGATAACACAATTACTCTCCCTGATTTTATACCTCCTGTCACACCAGTATCAAGCAATCTCAGTTACAGGAGCTGCTCTGTTACTGTCAAGGTACGAGGAGTGAAGATGCTCAGGTCTCAGAGGGTTTAGAAGGACAAGGGCCAATGCAGTTCTAGATCTGGGAAGAAACGAGTACAGTGAAACGACACCTTGGGGTTCCCTCCTGCCTCCTCAGGTACTAGACTTCATCTTTCCCAGGGACACAAAGCTCTGGTTTTGCAGCGATTCTCCTTTTTCAGTGTCTGTATAACGTGATCAAGAAAGACTTTTTTTTTTTTTTTTTTAAGGTCTATCATCATGCTTACAGAAGAGAAATTTGATTTTTTTTTCCTTTTTTTTTTTTTTTTTTAAATTAAAATCCTCAAAATGCAAGTTAAAAGTCCAGCACAAGGCATGGCTTGTTCTATCCTGAACACATTTGGGAGTGCTGCTCTTAGCCAGTATCTCCACATCTCTCTCAGTTGAGACAGACCTCTTTGAAAAACAGCCGGCATCAGAAGCTTGGTCCTAATTCCTGCAGAGGCACATTTATCCTTCCTCCCCCAGCCTTACCCCCCACATTTATGTTAAACTGAAGAGGCATCTTATTTGGAAAGTTGCTGATTTTGAAAGGCTGCATATTGTATATTATATCATATCATTTTATGAATCTGAATATGAAAGAGAAAGCTGGTTTGGCTTTATGCCCCTATTTCATTTTGTGAAGTACAGACTTTGTACAGAGTAGCTCAATTATATACAGGCTTTTTTCTTGTAAAAAACAAACACAAAGCAACTGTTTACCCACTCCAGAACTTGACAAACCTTCAGAATAAGTCTGAGTGTTCCAATTTATCTCATCATGGTTTGGTTTTGTAGAACGATGACAATACCGCTGCAATATGAGAAGAGACTGACATTTTTAACAGATTACTAACACTGAGACCTCTTTCTTATTTCAAAACAAATCCATGAACCAGATACCAAATATCAACAGTCACTTGAAAAATCAGACTAACACCTCTCACTTAAGAAAAGAAACCAGCAAATGAAACCATAAAAGATTTAATAACTAGATCATCTTGGCTGCATCTATGTGCATCTCCACTTCTGCAGAAGAGTTCCTGCTGATACTGCCCAACTCTCAGCTCTGGTTGGTAACTTCTTTCCGTCTCAAACATAACCAGTGCCAAAGGAACACATTTCTTTTTATTTTTATATCCAAAATTTTCCAGCTGAAGTATTCTATTCTATTCTAAAATCATGAAGCTAAACAGAAGGAAGCCTAGGAGACAGAACACAAAAATCACCATTCATGGTCTTTTATGAAAGCCAGTTTGTTGGAGGACAGGTGAGCAGCAAAAGGGGAAACATGATTACAGCTTCTAATTCAGAGAGAACTGTAGAGGATGAAAAATTTAAGTTAGCCTAAGTGCAAGAATGCAGAATTTATCAGAAAGCAAGTAGCTTTGTCCTTTTAAACCCTAAGAAGCTGACATATTGCCTTGGTGACAAATTCAGACTGGTATAAATTGCAGCTTAAGGCACATTACAAGATTGGAAAGATGTAGGAAAATAGTTCAAATTAGAGGGAAAATGTTATAAACAGCTTGTTCTACAAGCAGCTTCACCATTGTCCTCATCGACTGCCATGAAGGCGCCAGTGCCTGCAAAGAGAAGGCTTAAAAGGAGGAGGTAAGAGGTAGGACAGGGAAGTGAACCTGAATATGCTGAAAAAATGCGTGTGTCAGTCAGGTCACCTGAGGATGCTCCAGAAGTACCTGAGACATTTGGGCAGGAGGACAAAGACCAGTACCTCAGATTTAATAACTCCTAGTCATCTGAATAATGCTCTGTGGAAAAAGTCTACTTTAGTGCAAAAGACTACACCAGGCCCTCTAACACAGCAGGAGGAAAGGAAGCCCTTCAGCTCTGCAGGAGCAGCATACGGAAGAGCCACCACTCACAGTCCCTTCAGCACTGTCTCAGGCAGGCTGTGCTCCCCATACGTGCTGTGCCATGATGTCTGGCAGTGGCCATGCCCCTGGTCACAGCTGCTGCTCCAGCTGCAAGCCAGGAGAGAGCCCCAGCCTGGCCCCTGGGCTGTGCCGAGGTGAGAGAGCATTGTCCCCTCACCCCGAGCACGCCAGGGCCTCGCTCGGCCTCCGCACACATGTGCACTCCCGCCCTCTGTTTGGAAGGTTTACATTGTTTTTATACTAAACGTATCACCATCAATTGAGTTCAAAATATCTTAAATGTTTATTATCAAAATACCAGCTTTGAACAACAGGAGATCGTGGAATACAGATGTACAGGTGTACGATCCTCCTTAAAATCACAGAATAGTTTCTGTTGGAAAAGACCTTTAAGATCATCAAGCTCAACCGTTAACCTAGCACTGCCAAGTCCACCTCTAAACCCTGTCCCTAAGAACGTCATCTACATGTCTTTTAAACCCCTCCAGGGATGGTGACTCAACCACTTCCCTGGGCAGCCTGTTCCAATACCTGACAACCCTGTGAATAAACTTTTCCTAATATCCAATCTAAACCTCCTCTGGCACAACTTGAATGTTGTAACAAGCTGCATCAAAACCGCATCTTGTTTAAAGGACTCTTGTTTGCTGCTTTTTTTTTTGGACATACTGCTTCCAGGTCAGGTAGCCAAACTGGTTCTGCATGTGGCAGCAGGGCTAAGCAAGGGGCCAATGTACTTGCCATTCCCTAAGCCACTCCTCTCGCCTTCTTGGTTGATGAAACTACACAAACCAAGGGTTTAGTTCTGGGTTTTTCCAATGCAAGCATCCTATGACTTGTAGTGCCCAGGGAAGTGCATATTTCAACTCCATGGTAAAAGTCTTATTATCCAGCCTCCTCTGAGAGTGTTACACAACCGAGTATCTCCTGATTCCAGAATTACTCAAAGGACAGAGTCCAGTCTCTATACAGAACACACACGAGCTTTACCTTGACCTTATAGTTTTATAGAAAACATACAGCACTGACTGGTTCCTACAAGTCTCATGGTTTCCTGCCAAGTCTTGATATTAAGGACGGTACTCAGGGGGTTTTGTTGTTTTTGAGAAGAAGAAGAGAAAAAGAAATTAAGAAAAAACTATAAGTAATTTTAGGAAATGCATGAAACTTTCTTGTAATTTTCAGAGTAATTTGTAATTCAGGACCAGTACTGGGAAAAATAAAATCAAGCATCAGTTTGTTTTCATATGATATATCCATTGTGTTAAACCACCTTATATATGAAAAACAACTGTATTGAAAAGCAGCTTTAACAGAGGATTATTTCCTCTTAAAATTAAATATAGAGACGGTAAGCAGTTGTTCAAAGGTTTTGGGGTTAAACCTATTTGTCTATTTGATGTAGTTATTTTTAGGAATGACATTATATGCTAGTTAGAGTAGAAGCCATTCCTATATAAGTGAAAAGTGGACTTTAAGAAAATAAAAACGATGCACTATGTGCAGCTTTACTCTCAAATAGAGATGCTATTCAATCACATCTTGCACAGCTTCCTCCTCACCTTTCCTCAGTGAAAGTGCTTGGAAAAAATGGGGCATATGTGCTTCCAGTTCACTTATCCCCACAATACTCCCTGCTTTGGAGCTCTCTTGAGTTACTGGTGCTCCGACACAGAGTCGACTCTTAATTTCATCACTTCATTTGTTTCCTCGTTATTAGTCTAGCACAGAAATAGCCACATCATGTGCCAGAGACCCAACTGTTTCTTGGAAGTTGTCTACACAGTGTTCTCAAATCCAAGAGTCTCTTCTGAGAAACCATCCGCGTCCATCCCAATTTTAGGGCCACCTCACCTTATATCACATTTACCTGCAGAGTGTTGTTCCAATGTTCTCCAAGTCGTGGCTTGAAAGGTGCGCTCCCGTTTCTCGTAACAAATTAATCACTTCTAGGTGCCTTTATGAAAGCAACAGAAATAACAGAGAAAGTGTCTTGACCAGCAGCATTTTTTCCCCTAAATCCAGCATTACTCATATACACAAACAGTCAATGAAAGTTCTTATCTGATATTCACCACCATCACAGAACCAATTAATCTTCTCCAAGGTGACAGATGTAGTAAACACATCTGCCCTCCCTATCGAAAAAATCATTCACATTCTAAGCTCACAGAAGGCTTACCTTCAGCTCTGAAAATGAAAGGGATGCATCCTTTCCTCTTCAAATAATTTTTTTTACCTTAGTGCTAGCTTAATTTAACACTTCAAATATTAATGATTGAAATACATGCAAACAGGGAGGACATTTATTATTATACATAGCATCATTCCTTTATTTCACAGAATACAATACCCATATTTATCAGTCTCAAATAAAACAAAACATGTATTGCAGCTAAGCAATGAAATTCTTAGGTTAATGCAGAAGCTGATCGGGTTTTTAGGGCTTCAAAATTGTGATAAGTATTCTCACAAACCTCCCGCAAAAGCACATCTTTTCCTAACCCCCTTCACCCAATACCTTTCTTGTTTATTTTCACCTGGAGTCTTTAGGAGGTCTTCCTTGCCCTTTCTTTTTGGGATGAAGAGACAAATAGATATTTAAGCACTACCAGCCAACTCCTATACCTTAATCAGATGCTTGAGAAAGTCTGTGGAGGCAGCCAGTCTCTAAAGGTACTATCGTGGGTAGAACATAATATGACAGATGAAAAATGTGCAAAATACTTTTTTCACAGTGACCTAGCAAAAAGTTTAGAATATGGTTCCATAAGGAGGTAACAATGTGATCCTCCGCTAAACAAATGATCCAGTTCACAAATCAAAAATTTTTCTTCTCCATAAAGGGCATGGTGACACCAATAGATCAGGAATGGTTTCACAGTTCCTCTTTTAAGGAAGCTGCTATACCATAACACTTCAAAATAAAGAGTTAGGCATATCATTGTAATAGGAAATATATGTTTTTTTCCAACACATTACTTAAAAACTCATCTGTATTAATTACAAATAAAAAATAAGCTCACATATACGTTCTGCTTAATCCCTTGTATTTTCTTGGAGGTAGCCATGGGCCTTTCCATTTTAGAACTGGACTAAACTGTTTATCTATTGCCTCTGCTTCTTTTAAGAAAACTCCATCTTGAATGAAAAGTTACTTTACAGTTATCTGTATTAAGCCTATGCAAACTTATATGTTTCATGTGAGATCTCAATTTATAAACTAAACAAAGTACTGTAAAGATGCTATAAGAATAATCTTGCTTTTCCAAACATAGGTTACTTAACCTACTAGATTTTTCAAAATTCTAATTAGTTTCAATTGACAGCCCAAAAAAAAAGCCCCCCAAAGCCCCCCATCTTTGTTTCATGGCAAAGCATTGCTGGAACAGCACATGCTGCAAGTTTGTTGAGTTATCTAAAGTATTTTCTCAGTTGGGTCCCTTATGACATGGTCAGTCACACACAAGCATCTTCTCGAGCCAGCAAATAATGGCACATCTTTCCATTTTTCAATTTGCGGTGAAGAATGAATTCTACACGTATAAAATTTTTAGTTCAGTCTTAAGCGGAACAGTAATTAGCCGACAAGAAATTTGACCTAAAATAGATTAAAGTAGAACATGTCTGTTCACTCAGGCTCACGCTGGGTACAGAATTGAACGTGGGGAGTGTCTGTTTACTCTCTGCTGACTGCTCTGGAGTATTCCTCATTTCCCACCTTACACTTGAAATTGCAGCGTGGAACTAGCGCTTTTTAAAATAAAAGCTATGCTATGGGACAGCACTAAAAGATAAAAGGCAACAAAGCATGTAACATTGTGTGGTATCTTCCCTCAACGTGCCCCTGCTATGAGGTCCAGATCTCTGGATTCCAGCAAAGAGCCAGGCTTTTCTTTTCTCCTGTTGAAACTATTCACTCCTCAATGGTAGTGACATACCCTCCAGAAGGCACTTGATGTCCCATCTATGCATGGAGCCATCACTGCTCTAACTGGGACTCTTTCGATACAGATGGATTTGGGAGCATTTACCCCACATATTTACTACAGCAAATTTAATTGCAGGGGGGGGGGGGAGGGAAGTGGTACGAAATAAAATAAATCTTTAAGTATTTAAACTATCAGTGTTTAAAATAAACGTTTACAATAAAACATTTCTAAACAGAATGTCCCGATGACTGGGAATTGTTCAAAATCGTGTTTCTTGGCATGGTGGGAAGGACGTGTTGTGTACCACTGCTTGTTAAGGGAAGGGCAAGGGAGAGGAAGAATAGGGACAAAAACTAACGTGCAACTTAAAAGCGTTAAATTTAGTATGGTGACTATGAAGAGCGGATCCATCCAAGAAAGCAAGCAGACCACCCCTCACATTCCCATCGCTCAACATGAAAACTCTGCGGGATGTAAGCTGTACTACAGCTTGGTCCTACTTGCACCCAAACGGTATCTACATTCTGCAGAAGCTTAAGCTGCTTTCAGAGAACCACTTCTGCTGTCTTGTACCTACCACAAGAGCAATACTCATATTTTCAAGAGGCTGGCTGTGAATTTTCTGATGCTGTTATGTCTTAGGCACAAGAGAGGTATTTGTCTTTACAAGTTGTTCCTTTAAGTGCTGCTCTCCTGCGGCTTTACAAAAACCTCACAAGGGTCATAGTTCAGCTGATTTGAAGTTCAGCTGATGTCATGAGCCGCAAACTTCTTGAGAATGGTTCAAATGTGATTCCTGTTCTAAGGTGAGAGCACAAAACCAAGAGCAGAGCAATTGCTGGACAAGGGAAGTTTAAAGTGTCGAGGGATGGCCAATGTCACCACATCAGCCTGGCGTGCTCAGCTGCTTCTCCTGTCTACCCCCATCTGATAAGCAAAACCATGAGAAACTATTGCCACCTGTGAACTGTTCCTGTCTGTCCCTTTTCTTAGTGCACTCTGTTACCAAACTGTTGTTCTTGGTCAGACTTAGCCTATAGATACAATACTATTTTGCATATGTTACTTAAGTTAGCCTTTTGGCACTACTACTGTCATTCTTCTGCTTTCTGAATAGAAAACCAAACAGACAAAAAGTGTTTTTAGTGTCTCGCCCCTGACAGATTCTGTTATTGATAGCACCAGAGATAAAAGCCTCAATGTATACCAATATTTTAATGGGTTAATAGCAAAATAAATGATTCGGTGTGGTGTTCAACATTCACTGCTATGAGCAAACTTTGAGTTCCAGATAAAGACATCTGAATTTTTACCAGTTGGTGAGGGCTCTGGCTCCAGAGCAACTAAAGTGCCGTACGGTACATATCATCTCGGGCCTCGACGTGGTAGACACTTATTAAAAGCGAATCACCTTCAAAAGGGATGAATCACACATGTGCGATGAACACGGGTAAGTTTGCAGGACTGGGGCCTTAGGGTGCACACCTTCCATCGACTCTCTTTAAGAAATGCAGGTATACCGTACAGCCAAACTCGACTGGCTTCATTCCTTTCAATGCTGGCTCCTTCAGCAACTGGAACAGTTACGGCAGGATCAGCTTGGTTCCACGTGTTCAGTTTTCTACCTGGTATCAGTGGGAGTTTTATGCTCAAATACTGTAAGGAGAGGATTCCGTGCACTTCTGGAGTCAGTGGTGGTTAGATTTTCACTCTGCCTTAGATTTCCTGAAGTAATGTAAATGTAACCTTGCAAAATATCAAGTATTTAAATTCATATTTACGTGGGAGGTAATTTTACTGCCTCTAATCTGATGTTCTCACAGCCCTGTATGAGCAACTCCCCATTTTCAACCTTTTACCACTGCTCTACAAGTAAATGGAAATGCTTTTACTACATAAAATATACACAATTTTTATTCAAGACATTTTCCTGCTCAGAGAGTTTCTGTTATTAAAAAAATATTATTCTATTGTTTGGAAAACGAATTATCCCTGGAGGGTACTCTAGGAAATTAAAGAAATGCTACTAATTTTGATATGTCAAGCAACTGGCCTAAATTAACAGTGGTCTGTTTAGCTTCATGTATAAAGTGAGCGAGACGGCATGCAAATTGCAGAGTTACAAATGAAAAAGCGGAAATGCAGTAGTTTGTTTCTTATTTAGAAAGGGACTCCACATTTTACCATATAAAGAAACAAAGAAAGAGTCACTTAAATTCAAAAAAATTTAAGAGACTATTGTTGATATAGATCAAATCGCTGGTCTGGCAGCTGACAGCGCTATGTTAAGAAGCTTTTAAGAAGAGACATAACTCCTGATCATCTTTACAAATTATTAAATGGAAAATAGAAATCAGTCATCATTATGTAGGTTTGCACGCTAGGTTAAAAGGCAAGCCACTGAGAAATGTGACATAAAAACCTGGAAGAAAGCTATTTTTAAGATGAGTGGATACCGTACTGCAGTTAAATGCCAATTAAACAAATATTAATTCTCAGAAAATGGGATTAAGCTGATGCAATATTCAGTAAAATTGAGAAAGTTACAAAATTAAGCAGTTTAACGCATTGACTGCTCATTAAGATCATTTTCCCCCTTTTCCTCTCTGCCACTTTGTACACTGCATACGGATAATCTCTTCACTTTCAGCATGCAACTGTTTAACAAATAGAATTTAAATATTTCTGTAGCAGAAATCTTTTTAGTGAGTATCTAATTACACACATATACAGCTGATCTTTACCATTTTCCTTTATATGCTTACCAGTGTGAAATGCAGTGTGAGTACACAGCAGATCATAAATACTCATTTATGAGTTTAGTTCTAAGTCAACTCTGCCTCTCATTCCAACAGTAGAAACAAAAAGAGAAACTGAAAATGGTTGTGGTGCAGTTTCCTTTTACAATTCCCTATATCGAAATGGGTGTGCAGTTTTAAAGAGCTTAAGAGTCATAGTAGGAGTCTAATATAGGAGTGGCAATGCAAAGGAATCCAAACAACAAGCTCATGTGAAATTCCTCAGGCGGTAGTTGGGTGCGGTAAAAAAAAAGTAGGTGCCTGATTTACAGGAACATCTAATGGTATCTAATGCTTTAGCATTTTCTCACATTGGACCAGAGCCACCTCTATTCAAGTGCAAGGTTATTTGTCTGATTTGTTGTTGGGCTTGTTTTGGCTTTAAGACTTGAAGGGTTTGCCACTGAGGGCTTATATATTCATGAGATAAAGCACCAACTCCAAATCCACGGGGGTCCGTGCAGTAGGTATGGCAATAGCACAGCGTGGCCACACAGGACTCCAAGTCTCAAGTTAATAGAGTCAGTTGAGTTTTCTACATCTGGTCTTTGAGACAGAAAAAGCCTTCATGTTATTCCTGCAGGCAATGCAAAACCAGGAGTGTCAGACCTCCCAGGGAGCCAACTCCAGCCTGACAGACCAGGTGAACTTGTCAACATTAGAAAGCTGTAGGGATATTTGGGGACAGACATCCATGAAGATCATGAAAATTCTATCACTCCAAGCTTCTTTACAGAAAAAGTAACTTCTTCCATCATACAGACTCAAATGAGATAAGGAGCTGAAAGTGGATCAAAGAAATGAGAAGAGATTAGAGCATGCAGCTTCTAACACGTTAGAAGACCAATGGCTCTGTGAATCCCCAGGCTATATAAACCACTTTAAAATTAAATTTTGATATCTGATAACCTTTCTGTTCTGTGCTATGGCCATTCCTTAGGACGGTACAACATGGAAAAGACCAGTAAATCGCAAGTCCATGGCTACCATTCAAGAACTGCTGACATCCAGAACAACAGGAAGAGGAAATCCACAAAGCAGGTAGAGCCATGCAGCCATCCCATTTAATTACGAGTGGGTGGAAGGGAAAAATCAAAAAACCAGTCACCCAGCAAGAGAGTCAGGAAAGCACCGGTGGAAGGGAAAGATTAAAACAAGTCAACCTACCGGTAATATTTTGTGCCAATTGAAACAGTCTGGTCTTGATGAGAAAGGGGAGGGCAGAAAGAAAACAGCCCTTGGTCCTGCATTCTCACTTCTGACAGCCAAAAAGAGTGATCAGTTTGGTTCTGTTTTATAAGGAAGCCTCATAACAAAGAGTGGAGTCCTGAAATTACGGACAAAGTCTTGGCAGGAAGGCAGCAATAAGTTACCTCATGCTAAAATTTTGCATGCGTACCAAGTTTTTTGCTTTCATTTCATATTATTTTTAAAAAATCTTTTCATTTAGGCTAGTCATATCCTTTGAAATGAAACTGGTTTGTGTTATTTTAACTGCTGTCATTTACACATGACTGCTGAGACAAACCAAGACCAAAACACAGGGATGGACTTTAAATTCAAAACGATAGGAGGTTTATAAACTTTACATAAAGTGGTGTATAAATTATTTTGTTACCTGAACTTGATCGCATTAATCAGTGGGGTAGATCCATATCTGTCTCTAGCATAAATAGTTGCGCCAGATGTCAACAAATACTCAACTAGTGGTAAATGCCCTTCAGAGGCTGCAATATGAAGTGGTGTTCGGCCATCGTAGTCTCCACAGCTCAAGTTCCCACCCTACGAAAGGAGAGATCCTTCACATGCTAAAAAGACAATGGCTGCATATTAAGTTGTTGGTACAACAGTAGATGCATACACCATATTTTAATTGTACCACCAAAATGTTAAGCTTGTCCAACTTACTTAAAAGTATATCTTGTAGCGTTGTTTTAGCACCAAAAAAGTTATTTATTCCATCTTCTGCACGCTTCCCCCCCCACAATGTAATGCTCTTTATTGCAGTACATCATACAGCAGCTTTGTGCCTATAGCCTGCTAGTTTTATTTGTCTTAGTTTATTGTTATTTTCAAGATATATTTATCCTTTCCACTACCAAAGTCTCAAGGGTAGGGTAAACCAAGGCAAATATTAAAAAAAAAAAAAAAAAAAGAGGTGTAGGAGATTACACAGTGAAATGCCTGTTTCTTTTTCCAGGTATAACCCAGGCTAGAGCTATGGGGAGAGCCAAAAATCTTGAATTAGCACTGCACTGTGTTTTGCTTAAATATAATTTTCAAGGGTTTGGTTTTTTTTTTATCATCACAGATTTACATCCAAAACCTGGATACTATGAATATGCATAAAGAAAGTTAAGCAAAAGAAAGCAGCATAAACCATTTTAAAGTGTTCCAAGTTAGCAGATAAGAACTTGCATTTTAATCTACCTGTATTTTCACAGTTCAAAAGAAAATGTAAACAGCTGAGAACCAGATAGGGGAAAGGACATTCCAGTTTTGAAAGGCAAAGACTGAGAAGTCTAGAAACCAACTGTATTAGTCTAAGCACTTTGATTCTAAGACTTAGGCAGTTGCTTCCCAGTGAGCGTAGTTTTCTCCTGTCATTTACAACTCTATTTAACAATACGTGTTTTGTACAAACTGTTAATTTTACATTACCATTTCTGCTATGGCTCTTAGTGCGTCTATGTCACCCAGTTTAGCTGCAGCACAAGCCAAAGGTGGAATTAATGCATCTCTTACGGCTTCTAACTCCTGAGAAACAAATAAAATTAAACACTTAATATCAGCCTCGCCTCTAATATGGTTGATGTCCAAGTCATAAAAGCACTGCCCTTGCTTTCATGTAACATTTCCAAATTAGTCATTTCGTTATATAAAAATGGTAGTGTTTAGTTCTTGGAAGGAAAAAAGTCTCATCTTTATTTTATATTTTGTCAGTCTCGCATCCATGAAGGTTTATATTCTTCCCTGGCAACACTACAATCAGCTGATATCTACATACACCATTTAAGGTGCACACACTAATTACTATCTCTCTACTGCCATGGTTACACGTCAAGTAGAGTAAGAGAAACAGCTCTAGTAGGAGTTGGAAAAGACCATATAATCCCATCTCCTCAAGACACGATCAACTTTATTCAGGTGATTGTTCAGATATTTGTGTAACCCGTACTTCCAAACTTCCACTGACAAGACCCATAAGCCCCCTAAATATCCTCCCATTTCTCCTACTCACTAAAGAAGAACCATGCATTCAATATTCATTAGCTACTAAAAATCCCAATACTGTATTTTCTGAATTTCCAATTGGGAGAGACTAATATTAAACACTACAAATAACACTTGTGTAGTGCTTCCTTTGTATCAGCCTTCTATGACTGCATGTACAACAATTAAGCTGTTTTACCCACTATTATTTGTATCGCTCCAAACTGTCAATACATCTGATCACAAAAAGACAAAGCACTTTTCATATCATCAATACCCTGAATTAACAGCAACTGAGGCTTGTTATTGCAACCAGCCAGCCAAGAAAATAAACTCAAGATGGGGCTACAAAGAGGAAATAAAAAAGTTAATATGTTTTTAATTAAAAACATTTTAATGTTATGCTTGTCATTGTGTCCTTTCTCCCTAACCCAACTGGTTAGCTGGGACACTCAGTACTAAAAAGTAATATAAAAGCTCCAATGTTCCATTTTTCTTTCAGCTTTGCTGTTCATCTTTAAGCTAGGTTCATTTAACTGAGTTTACAGCTTTGCATGAGTTCAACTTTAAATATTTAAGTATATACCTCCTTGCTGCTGATACTTAGAGATTTGGCAATCACTTGAATAAACTTGCTATCTCTCAGAGAGATCTTGGCTCCTGTGGGTACAACAGTCATTTCTCCTCTTAGATTCTCACTCAGCATCTGAAAAGCAAGCAATCAAATCCTTTGTTAGCAGAGGAAAAATATGGTAGTAGTCTAATAAAAAAACCTTAGGATCAAGTTAGAAAATTGTTTGGAGGAATTATGGAAACTAATTGAATGCAGACAAAAGATTAAAGAAATAGTTACTGTCCCATGAATATTGCAAGTTTAAAAAGACAAATGGGGGAAAAAAAAGGGACAGGCAAACAAAACTTTCTTCCAAAGCAAAGAAACCAAAATAAGCACATAACAAAACACCCTGATTTTTAGAGTATGCAGACAAAAGTTCCCTAGTGGGGTAAGCTGCAGCCCACTTAAAAACACAAAGATAGCGAGTAATTAGCAGTGTGAGGCTGGAGACCGGAATATTCTGACATGCTGCCTTTTGCCAGCATTCCCAAACCTCAGTGCTCCCACACAGACTGCGTGTGTAGGCCTCAAAACAAAGCCCAGGGCTGCCCGTGGATGGTCGTATGTTTAAACGGATTTTCAAACAGCTCCACTAGCCCAGATTTTGTTAAAATTTGGCCAAAGAGCCAGCTTTGAATACACAGGGTCACCAGTAGTACTAGTCATTCAATATTAAAGCAGGTGTGCAACAGTTCGCAGGATGGGTGTATCCAATACAACCAGGAAAAAAATAGGTCAGCCAATTCATGTGTAGAAAGCGATTGAACACAGCAATAAAGAAAATGAAAAATACTCCAAAAGATAGGTTCTGAGAAATCTGGAGAACAGAGAGAGAAGCCAGTCATTAATAAAAACCAACTGGTTTCCTCAATTCTGACAACTTTACATACTGGCACTTCTTCACGAAAGGTTGCTGATGCAGCTATAAAGCATGTAGTTATTTCAATTAGAATTTTAAAAAGCCGGATTGTGAAAGTTTGCAAGAAACAGATGTGATGTTGGAAGGAGGAATGCCCCAGGTTTACTTATGTCTAGGCATGCCCTTTATTAAAAAAAACCAAACTCCAAGCGCCGACACTGTAGCTGTCTGCTGGAAGAGTCCCATATACGTGTAACTCAGAGGATACCAACTGCTTTGGCGCACTTGTAGAGCCTGACAGGTTGAGATCATTGCTTTGCACAGGTAACCTTAGCAATTGGCACCTGTGCTAAATGCACCCAGTGCAAAGCCCTACGTGTCTTACTCGGCCCTACCAGCTCTGCAGCCATTTACATGTGTCTGGGGGCACATTCTTTGCTGCCTCGTGTTGAAAGAGAATCCTAAAATAACCACGCCAGCTTCAGGAGAGCTTCCGTCTCTTGGGAGACTATTGTTTGGTGATATGTTTAGCTGAAGATATTGCCACAGACAACATATTTCCAGGCTTTCTTCTTCTCCTGGTCTCTACCACTCATTCCTGCCCAGGCAATGCAGAGTGCTGCTCCCTTAGTTGTGCCAACACAATTGTTTGTGGGTCTGTGCAGTGAGTCAAATGAGGAAACCGATCCTGCTTAACCCAAAGAAATTGCAAAAGTTGTTTTGTTTTTCAAACCTTATAAAGGAGGTGCCAGCACCACCACACAAAACCTGTGTAGCACATTCCGAAGGGCAGTACATGAAGGTGCAGGAGGACCTGTGCCAGTGGTACCTAAAACACCGTATCACTAAGTCCTGACCTGAGTAAGTCAGCTATCTCACCTCAGCAAACTGGATCTCAAATCAAGTTTTAACTCACACACCTAAGGCAGGAAGCCAGCTGGGAAAGTTTCTGCTGTCCCAGGCCAAACAATTCTTTGTAAAAGAAGACTAACGTCTGATTTAAAAAAAAAAAAAACACAAACAGGCTAGTATATAGAACGGTAGAATCAGAGAATCATTTGGGTTGGAAGGGACCTTCAAAGGTCATCCAGTCCAACCTCCCTGCAACCAACAGGGACATCTTCACCCAGATCAGGTTGCTCAGAGCCCCATCCACCCTGGACTTGAGTGTCTCCAGGGATGGGGCATCCACCACCTCTCTGGGCAATCTGGGCCAGTGTTTCACCACCCTCACTGCAAAAAATTTCTTCCTCATGTCCAGCCTGAATCTCCCCTCCTTTAGTTTAAAACCATCACCCCTCATCCTGTCACAAGAGGCCCTGCTAAAAAGTCTGTCACCATCTTTCTTACAGGCTCCTTTTAAGTACTGAAAGGCTCAATATGTATGTTCCAGGGTCAGTCAGTGTCCCAAGGGGCACCAGTGAAGAGCCTCGGTTTCTAACAAGTATATGCACAAACACATGCAATACCACTACTCTTCACTCAGCATTATGTTGCCTGTTAAGCATGTTCTTGGACAGAGTACATTCTTGCCCTCCTCGTTGAAAAAAACACATAGCTCCTCCTCCTCTCATTTTCCAGAGCAAGAGCTTTAACAAACAACTGAAAGTTCAGAGTCTGAAACTGTTTCTAAGCACAGTAAGTGGTACTTCCAGCCACCCCTTTTACGATCATAGATATCCAAATATGTTTGTCTCAAGAGCAGCTACTGGTTGGAAGATATTGAGCATGAAATAATGATCAAATTTGCTTCAGTTTTAATAAAAGCAGAACAGCATCATAAGATACACATGTGCATGCAGTGCTAAAGTCTAGAGAGTGACTCATCATGATGTCATCTCCCAAAGTGTCAGGATTATTAATTCACTGCATACAAGCATAGGAACACACGCATTCCTGCAGACTGCTGCTCCCCTATCTAATTCAGAGCTATATGTTCCTTGTATAAATGGAACATAATATATAACTATATAATTTGAGAAAAAAAAGCCTTGATTAAGCACCAATGAACAGTAAGAACATTGTTAAAGGGGTTATGATTTTAAAATCAGTTACAGTTGGTTCTTAGAATATGTATTTATAAAGCGTATCTCCTTTGAGAGAAACAAAATCTAGCACTGTCATGAGTAATGCTGTAAAGGAAGAGGCTGTAGGCAATATTTATTTTCAGAATTAGCTTTGTGTGAATGAGCCTTGGATAAAATCTTCACCACACTAAGATCAATGACAAGATCTTTGCTGACTTCAGTATGATTGGGATTCTGTCTCCTATATGAATTTCCACATACGGGTTTTTAGTACAGAAATGTCCAAGGTAGACTACTACCATTTAAAGATAGCATTTTTATGGCTCAGTCATGGTCTTCACATTACTTACGCAGAGACATCTTTTCTCTCTCACTGTACATACATTCATTTGCCTAACAGCATTTTCTGTAAAGAAAAAAAAAAATAACAAACCCAAACACGTGATGTTCACATTATGGCTCTGAAACCAACAGCTTTTAAGTGCAAGGGAGGAGCTCAAGGCATTCAGCTAAGCAGAAGTTAGCACAGTAGATGAGAAAGTTAAAGCCTTTCAAGGTCACACTGAAATATTTACCTGCCTTTTCTCCTCCCAGCTAAGCTTACTCTTGCTGAGTGCATATGACAGTTTAGTCAGGGCTGCCTCTGGTGTCATATCACCTCCAGGAATTATTCCAACATCAGCGAGAGTCTGAATAAAAAGGAATAATGATTCCAATTAGCATAGCATTCAGAAATACCTGCATGAACAGAAAATTTATATGAATGACGAGTAGCTATACAGAATACAGTATGCAGCCATGCCTCCACACTCTCTTGCTCCTCCTACTGCTACCGTAATTTTGTAATTTTAGTTGTTAAATACAAAGCAAATACTAGCACCAGCTGAATAAAGATGACTTTTACTTTGGATTCCTTTTCATGCAATAACATTGAAGAATTCACCCAAACGCTTGCCATGGTCACTTACTATGCTAAAAGGGAAAGGTTACAGGTCCCTATCAGCTATCTGCAGAGTTGTCAGATTCCCTCTATTGAAAAGCTGCAGTTACTCTGTTTGAACCCAGTGGCATTTTGAACACTGCCAAGTAGGCTGCTCTCATACAGACATATTTACCATTCTTTTATGGGGCATTGCTTTGGATGAATTCCAGCACTACAGTGTGCTCACAGCAGGAGTGTTTTCAGATCCTTTCAGGCTGCGCTCGCAGTGTATGATTTAGAACCTACAACTAAAATATGTAATTTACACAGTTCTGACAAGAACAACTGAAGAAGATGACCTTTTTAACTTCTCTTTCTGGTAGTTAAAATAAGAATAAACTATCTGAACCAAAACAAAAAGCAGAAAGATCTTTGCTATGCTCAGCAAGCCCCATAAGTGTACAGTGAGCAAGACAGCAAGACAAAGCAAATTTCAGATCTCATCACTAAATTGTACCTGGGCAAACACTTGGGCTTCTCTAAATCACAGATCATCACCTTTGCCATAATGTGATGCCTCACAGTTAAGCATCTTGCAGTAGGCTCTTTACACCGCATTTTACTTTTAATTACCTTCTATATAAGCTTTGAAACTTGTTGTGGCTTAACTAATATTTGTAGCAAGATACAGAGCCTTAATCAGCTCATTAACTGCCTCCAAGAGCCCCAAACTAACACTTTTTAAAGTCCCATGGGGAAACACATACAGAGAAGGTGAGAAATATTTTCTGTGCTGCAGAGCTAGCCAAAGAGCAGTTAGGGCTTTTTCAGCGAGTTTAAGAAGGAGGAGGAAGGGATTTCCCAGCTTCCTCCTATATCTAACGTCCTTTCAGTTCTAAGTTTCTACTGTGCAGATGGATCAGAGGCCAGACGTTCTGTTAATTAAAACCAACACTTCAAGGGAAGCCAGGGACTCAGCTGACCCACCTGGCTAGTTTGAATGAATAAAACGAAAATCAAGAGTAAAGCTGACATTACTGCAACTTCCCAGCTTTCACTCATGGTACCTCCTCCATTGAGCAGTTCCTTATGAAAAGGAGAAGGCAATGAAAGAACAAGCAGGCAGTGATTTTGCAGGACTTGGCTCTGCCAGTGTTCTCAAGAGATGCCAAGAGAACAGGGCAGCCTTCATCAATGGATGCTGAGGAACATAATACATACTCCATATAAAAAGTGGAAGCCAGAAATGAATACGTTTTCACACAGCCTAACAGTGGTTTAGTAAGACCTGAGCAGAGTCTTTCCATTTAGCATATCAACAGTCTGGATGAGAGTGCAAAAAGCCATTTTAGAGGTGTCTACGTGGAGAATCTTTTAACCAGAGCACAGAAAAGCTTTTTTTTTTAACTTCCTCCCATGCATTTTAGCAGTTCATTTCAGGTAGAAGAGCTAGGCTTCATTTTCATGTTTTTCAAATACGTTTGGTGTCTTTTATTAACTTAACTGCTTTGTTCCTTTTGTGTGAACTGTTTTATATAATCCATGCGTTCCTGTCATATTTGCCTCAGACCGCAGGATCTTTGCAAAAGTTAATACTTCTGAAAAGGCCACCATTAAGTTACGCTAAAGTTTTACCAACACCCAAATGACTGCCCATATCAGAAAATACTAAGTTTGGATACAGAAGAGGTGGAAAGAAACTCTTAGAATCTCCTTTCTCCTCAAAACAGACAATATGTTCTTGAAGCAAATATAATCTACAGCTGTGTTAAAAGAGGCAGGTTTTAACACCAGACTAGAGTATCTAGGTTTGTGTTACAGTCACAGAAGAGGCTGGCTCTGCCAGCTGGGTGGCTGCTCCCAGCAAAACCAGGTGTCTAAAACAAGGGGATGAGTCACCCTCTAGCAGTACTTCTTGGCTATTTAATGGTTAGTCTTGTTATAAAGGCCAGTTAAACCAGCTTCCTTCACACTACCACGTGCAACACATACTCATATATGGCTTTGAGCTCTTATTAGTCCCAGCGATGTCATGTCTTAATACACAATTAAGAAACTCACTAGAAAATGCCCTGAATATTAACAGTATCTAGGTGAAGTCTGCTTTAAGCTAACCTACATGGGTTAAACACAACTCATTTCCATTCTGTAAGACAGATGCTTCCTTACATACTGTTCTCCAACCTCTCACTAAATTCAGTTGTACTGCCAGTCAAATAAAAAACTGGGATTTGGACTATTGCTTGGATTTTCAGGCTTCCTTGATGTTCTTACACCGTAGCCAAGTAACTGTTGGCCTATTCAATACTACTTTGTTTGATCATCCGACCCCTAAGCTAGCTTTAGCTCACTGGAATCCCCTTGGGAGAAATACTAGCAACCTAATGCAAGGTATCCAGGAGTGCTGCACATGACAAGAGCAAGCAATCACTGATTTGGGCTTTGAGCTGACTGTTTCAACCATTCAGACCAGGAGAAAACAGGATCTTGTTTACAGAGACATATTTAAATGCTTCCAGCTTAAGATTTTTCAGAAATAGCTATTTTATGAGCAATATCTTTAGAGTTTAATGAATCTGGTTTTATACACTGGGACTACTAGGAGCGCACAATCAAGTTGTATCACTGGGATGTTTCTTTTTACACAGCAGTAGAGTCTGCACAGCCCTTACCTGCCCTGTTGCGTAGACCGTTTTAACGGAGCCCCGTAAGCACTGTGTACAGTTCAAAATCATCACTTTTCGTTCAGTTGCTTTCTTCAGTTCTTCCAGCAAGTCTTCTCTGTTGTTTGGGGCATTGCCACTTCCATAAGTTTCAAGTACGATCCCCTCAATTGGAGGCTGAAGAAATGCTTTTACCTGGTTAAAAACAAGACAAGGAAGAGAGACAAAAGATGTGTTTAAGTCACATTAAGATTTTCATGTGTGACACAGAGTTTTTAAAAATGGCCTATTCCTTCTATAATCTTACAGGCTCTCATACCTTACAGTCTTCTCATGTCCTTCTGTGCTACCTATTTGCAATAACTGGGACTGTAGAAGAAGCTTTAAAAAAATTGAGAATTTCACTCTTTAGCTTCCTTTAAAATTCCTAGAGGGACAGATTTTTAAATAAGCTGTTTGCCACAGTCATGACCTCAGTGTGAGAAAGGATGCTATTGTTCAAGTGTCGTTAACAGGCTATACTGTTGCAGGGTAGATTTACACTTACGAAATAAATGTAGAATTATTGAGATTAGAACCCCCAACACTGCCCAGATTTGTTACTTTAGCAAGGAGTTTAGCTAACAAAGGTCTGCCTAACTAAGAGAGAGAGTGTCTCACCTTTCAGGACAGAACATTCTAATGAAGCCTGGAGTTTTTTTTCACTCAAAACTCAACTGATTTAACTCAAGGCAGGAAAAAAAAGGAGGCACTAATTCATTCTCAGCCAGTTGTTAATGAGGTAGCTATTGTGGCTCACTGAGAAAGGATGCCTAGCAGAGTCCTCTCCTAGAAATATGTATTTTAAGCAACCTAGACATTTCCTTGCTGATCACATAGGCTAAATGCAATACGCTGTAAGCCCCCATGAGGCTAACTATGCAGTTGGAGTTTTATTGCAAATATACCACCCCTCTGCCTTTCCATCTGTTCATATTCACCTAAAAAGAATGGTAATATAATTGAGGAGTGCTGCTTAAACTACTGGATTCAATTTAAGATGGCAACAGCCACAAAAGACCTGTCAATTTTATGGAACAAGTATTAGACAAAAATTTAAAGACAAATCTGCCTAAAACCACAGCTCTGCAAAGTAATTTTTCAAGGCAAAAAAACCCCACTTCTCATTTTCAGCTCTGTATGAATGCTGGGGCTCATGTTAACCATCAGTGTGAGATAAAATGAACCTTAAAAAAGAAGCATGAGCTGTAGAAATAGTCCCACTCCCCTCCACCCACCACATCGTGTATTCTTTGACAAGATACCTATTAATATGCCTCAATATGGAGCAAGAGAGCATCTCCATGGCACCTGTCTAGAAAAGCACACTTGACCTATTTATGAGCCCTGATAAGAAATTAAAGTTTCAGAGCCCAAGTGGTTTAGACAAAAGATATTTGAAAAGCTTTTATCAATACTATGTGGCATATGAAAATAGTCTTTGAATGCTCTGATATTAAAAAAAATACTTATCAGAAGAGATCTTTTTCATTCCCTCCAAACCCCAACCACTGCTACAACAATGCAGCTTTCCTGCTTCAGCTAACTAATCAAGTATTTGAGCGTCACTTCACCCGCTTCCAAACAAAGTGCTGACACTTACAGCAGCAGCAGTGATTCCTGGAAAGATTCGCAGAAGCCCAACATTCCTGTTCATATTGGTGTGAACTCGAAATTTCTTTTTGGTATTGGGTCTCCATACTGTTTCCCAGTTTACTGTTAAAGAGAAATAACCTTTTAAACTTAATATTAAGACATAATATTAAGTACGCTTGTAGCACTTCATAATTACGTTATCTTTAAAACTGTTTCTTATGTAGGGATTCATGAAAGACAATGTATTTTTGAAAAGATGAAATAAAGGCCCATTTAAGACAGCAACCATAGCAGCTGATCTAACACACCATATTTATTAGGTACCACAAAATATGTCTTAAAGGCCACATCCAGGTCAGGCTCAATTGTGTCATATTTTAGCTTTAATTCCCAAATAGTCTAGACTTCGAGAGAAATCAGTATTACTCATCAATATTTCTAAGGTAGTGCTCTTCAAGGAGATATTTAACATGTATACTTCAATTTAATAGCAAAATGGATATTTTAGTTCAATGTCCATTAGTGAACAGGATGATCCATCAAACACAAAGCTGCACAATTCTACCACAACCTCTTCGAAAGAGAAGTCTGAGAGCTGTGAAAAGCATCTGAGTATGAGACCTGATGAGCTCATGATGCTGAACATGTCCTGTTGGTGCCATCTCCCCGAGCCCGGAGTGCCCAGAGAGCCTCAGCCAGCAGAGCAGCGTGCAGGTCTAGCACAAGTGAGATATTTACCTGTCACACACCGACCTGAACTTCATTGTTGGCCTCGTACCAGCCTGGATTCATATTTAGAAAAACAGACCTTCATCTTCCCAGACATAAGAGATGACAAATGCAGTTACTGTTGCCACTAATCACCTCCAGAGTTTATTAGGTAGTTACTAACAATTAAATAAAATAGCAAGGATTCAATTAACTCTGATTATACATTTAGACCCAGAAGCCAGCTGCTTAACTAATAGTTTGTTTGTGTTGCATTATTAGAAGCCAAGTCATGCATTATTGATTTCAAAATTTTACTATTTCAGTGTGGAAGCACAGCACTGGTAGCACTGACAGCTCCTGCAAGGCAGGGGAAGAGTTTTAACAAACTGCAGCCAACAGCTTAAAGCATCATACTTCGATGAAAACAGACCATGCCATAAGGCTACCCATTTCCCCATTGTGATTTAAGCTTTTTAGATTTTGGAGAAACCCCCAAGCAGCAAGACAGATAAAAGAACTGCGTGCATAATACTGATTTGCTTTCAGCCATGCAGAGAGTTACACCAATTACTGTTGCAATCTCTTGCAATCAGCAGACAGCCATTTACAAGAAAGTTCGGAGTACATCTACAAGCCTCCACTCTATTGCCCCATTACCAGGGATACTAAAAACTACACAAGCCATTAAAATCAGGACAGAAAACAGCAGGCACCTATAAGACTTTATGAACTTTCCCTTCCAGTCATGGTGCCCAGTCAGCAACTAGACCCTCCATATGTTCTTTCTAAATAACATACCATAAGTCGTTAAACTGGCCACAAGCAGTTGGCTTGGTGTCATGTTTGTCCAAGCAGCCACACTACAGCAGGTGGATTCCTAATGCTCCAGGAGAACAGAAATACAGACTGTTTCTACAGTTTCTTTCTTTGTGCTAAGCTGGCCAGCACAGTTCTGAAAACACCTGGCTGGACTTTTTATTTAGCCAAGTAGCTCTCAAAGGCCTCCAGAGCAAGCTAGAGACCTGTGGGAGGCAAAGGGGCAAGTACAGAAAGCCATGTGTTTGTTGTGCTTGGGGTTCACGGGCCTGGCTAACCATGGTCACTCACGAGCACTGGGCTGTAAGAAGCAGCAGTGTTTAGCAATAAATCCTATCCTTTCAACCTTCTGTCACACAGATTAAGTCTTTAATAGCATCCTCCTCTATATGAAGGGATGGCAATAAAGCTGTAACTGAGCTTTTTGCCCTTTGTCCTCCATAAGCCAGGAGTCCCTGCCAAAACTCCATAGATGCATACTACTAAGACTGGCAACTATTAGCATCCCTAATGCCTGTAACAGACTTGAAGAATGAACTGAGGAAACCTGTCCTGGCACGGATCTCTAAGATATTGCCAAAAGTAGAAGACCAAGGAGAGAGATCAGAGGATAGGTTCAGAAGTCAGACCTATACCAGGCCTATACCTGTACTCTTGGAGTACGCTCTACCAAACAACATATCATCTTCAAGATAAATGTAATGCATGCAGACATACTACAGTGATGTAATTCCAAACTATATTAAACAAAAACAAACAAAAAAAACCCTAAAGATTGTCCCTGCGTTAACATTCTCTTGGTCATGAACCTCCTCAGCCTACACAACAAGCCCAGTACTGCAGACTCCACAGGTGTCAGTTTTCCATTAGACAAACAAGTCTAAAATGCTGAACAGAAGGCAAGTGTGATGCAAGAACCAAAGACAAACAAATATACATAAAAGCCTGACTTCATCTCAGATTTATTCAGAACTGTTGCAAGTGAGGCAGAGCGCCATGCAGGGGAAAAAGAAAATTTAGAACACACCCTGTGCATCCTCCATCTCAAAGATTCCATCCACAAAACAGAAAAATAGTTACGTCGCATAGCAAAGTTCAAGCAACTTCATTGTACTGAATAAACCAGCTATAGTCATACCACACTGCAATCTTTTGTTGGATAGTAATTTAAAAACACTAAAAAAATCCCTCAGAAATCACTAACAGTTCTAACCTAAGAAACTCATATAGAAGTAGGTGAAGTACAGAAAGCTGTGTATTTTGGTGTTCATAACAGTTTTTTATCCTGTGGATAAGAGTGACTAATTAGGGATATTCAGTTTTGGCACAATATAGAAAACAGTAACCTGTTCTAACTTGGATGGCCTGTGCTTGTAAAGAGTTTAACTGATACGATGTACTGCATTATGTAAATATAGATACAAAGCTGAGGAACAAATGTAAGCTAGCTACCAGTCTTGCACAGCAGACACATTTAAAAGCAATGTACATAAAGTATAGAGGCAACAGCTATTTATATACTGTATCCAAAATGGTTTGGGATAAAAAAGATTGCATTATTCAAGGAGAGTGCATTCAAGATACTAAGGCCTTTTGTTTATTCTTCCAAACAAAACCACCACAAACGATACTCTGCTATTTCAAATCTCCTCCTCCTTACCAAACACTACAGTTTTTAAAATTACAGCCTAAAATCATCGTTATCTTGTTCAGCTCTATTCATGCATATACACGCATACAGAACTATGGTGACAGGGTTAGTGTGGAAAAACAATCAACCTGACTTAAAAATAAAATTAAAAAGAGAAGTAGCTCTACACAGTCTAGAAAGCAGAAAAAAAAAAAAAAAGTGCTTTTTTTTAAACAGCACCTATGCCACAACTCAGGTTTCAATTTATAATGGGAGAGCAGCAACCAAGAGCAACACCTCCCTTAGGAGTGGTGACTGAACTCCAAGTTATGAAATCAAACAAGAAATACAGCTTTTCGTGAGTGCAGAGCTCCAGACAAACAGCAACGCTCTCCTCTCACCCCTCTCTGCAAGGCCACAGGTGAGCCCCACCATTATATATACACTGTCCCGCTGTTCATTACAATTCACGGTGGCAGCCAAGGGGTGGGGAGCACAGGGCAACCTATGGGTGCAAACGCCTGAAGGATGAAAACAAACGCAGACCCCCTTTTTTGGCAGTTTGTTTTAAAACAATCGACGCACACCTTTGAAAATGAATATTTAAATTGCTTGGTGTCCTGGCAAGAATCAACATGTCTACTTGCAAGGTGGGGAGGGGACAAAAAGCACTTCACCGAAGAGAGTTGGCGTTTGCCTTAATACCTAAATGACTTGGGCTTTTTACTGTAAATAACCAGAACTGCCAACCAAGACGCAGGCTTGGCCAGAGACAAACAACTTCTCTCTGATGAGACCGGCGGGCAGATGAACCCAAAAGGGCCTTCTAACGCTCTGCTGCTGCTGCACCACATCTGCATGCACAGCGACACGGGCTCTGCTTGTCCCCTACACGTGTTTCTTATCATGCGGTCCTGTCCATGTGCACCACTCCCAGATGTTACATGCATGTGATGAAGAAAGTCCAGCCATGGTAACAAAGCAAGTTTCATATTTGCTTCATTAGGACAATCGAGAACAGAGGAGGATGATCGGTTATGAAATATATGGAGACTCTTTACACATTTCAAATGAAATAGCCCTCCTTGACTCTCCTGTTTTCAGGATGTGGGAGAAATAAGGCACGGTCTCCTATTTGATCAGCTTTAAGATTTTAGAAATATTTTTGTTTATTTCTGTATTGTCCATTTCATATAGAGATTTCTGATTCCATTGCAGACGTATTTCCCATTGGCACTGACTTTTCTACTCGTTTCAGGAGTGGGCTAGACTTTTTCACTTCTTACAGGAGTTTCTTGTGCTGAATTGAAAGCCTTGAGGAAGCTGACACACTTGCTCATCTAACACTGGATAATCGGACTCTTAGGTATTGCTAAGACAGTCAAAGATCTGGCTGAGAGCATAGAGATCAGAAATCCACTGGGAGCCTCATCTGAAGGGGGAACGAGGTGAAAAATGGGTATCAGAAATGAAGAAGAGAGCTTCGGCTAGCTCAGGGAAGGGAAGAAGACTGAGCTACTCCTTCTCCTCTCTGGCTCTGAAGTAAATAGTTGCTTTTATAAGGCATGCCTGGCCTCAAACAGCACGTCCTCTCCTCATTCCTGTGCACCAACCCATGATCCCATTACACTCCCTCTTCCCTCCCTCCTGTCACCTCTCCCCCTCTGCTTCTCTGGAATTTTCATTCCCCAGTTTGTTAGCACCAGGAATCCTGAGGAGGAATTTCTGCACATGGCCTGCTCCTCCTGCCATCCTCAGGCTGCTGTCCATAATGCTGAAGCAGCAAGAGTCAGCCCTGTCTACAGGAAGATTAAGACGTGTTATACAAAGTCATTCGGAAAAAAAAAAAAAGTTAAAAGATGCTAGATTTGTTTGGTTTGTTTTTAAAAGCCTGAGTGGTTTCTTGTCTCCGTGAAAGCTTCAAATGAGGATTGTACAAGCAAACCCAAGGGAGACAGCGATGTTTCAAACAATTACTTTGGACAAAATAAAGCAGCTCTAGTAGATTGCCCATACCATAAACTATGTTTTTTCAAAATGAAACAATCCTTCAATACTGACAGTGTCATTTTGGACAAATGATGCTACCCTAACTGGGTAATCAACTGAAACAAGGAAAAATAGAGCCTGTCACACCATCAGTTTTTAAATCTGAAATCTTCACTGATCTCAATGGGGCATTCTGCTGAAAGGATAATGGGACCCAATATGGGCTAAGGGAAGTACTTAATAACTTTCTCATTTTTCTACTATAGACAAGGAATCACAAAACAGTTTGTTCAAATCCAAGAGAGAAATAGCATGCAATTTGCAGCCTGATTTCATTATTGATCAGTCAGTAAACGGAATTTATTTATACACTACTTGATGCAGTTCATAAAAAAACCAAGAAAGCAGATTCTCCCCAATTTACTGCAACATCAACGGACCAGATTTCTGTTGGTTTCAGAAGCGCTGTATTTGACACGGCACAGTAATACAACAGTGGCAGACTCCCTACCTGAGGGATGTCCTACAGACCACTGCAGTATTTCACAGGTTTCCCCACTCCATATCTGGCTGATACAAACACAGCACTTTGATCCTGAAGCTTTGTTAAGTAACTCCCACTCATTAGGTGGAAGGGATAAGTTTGTTTTTCCAAACTGCAGAATGTCTCTCTCTCTAGCAGTAGAAACAATTCAGAATGGCACACTGCACAGCACAGGGCTAGACCTCCTACTGCCACTAACAGCACCTGGAAAAAGAATTTGGGAACCCTCTCCTGTTCCCTGTTTTTGGAAATAATGGAAGTTGTCACCAAGTCCTACTCCTTTTTAGTATACCTAACCTATCCAAAAGCAGCTCACATAATATGTTGTATTTTTTTAACTGTCCTTTAGTATGTTTTTTAGCAACTCCTCATTTAGCTGGACTTGAAATGTGTCTCTCTTCTCCCCTCTCCAAAGAAACGGTGCCATTTATCCAAGAACGGACATCATTGTGTTAATAAGTTTGCAAATGGGTACCGACATCTTCATGTAGTTTTTCCTCTCCTTAAAAACCAGACACACAGAAATTACAGGGATTCTGAGTAAGTTTGGGAAAGAAAAAAAAAAAATCACACAGAGCATATTCTAGGTCTGCTAGACCCTACATTTTCAGTGCGCTGGCAGTTTAGACATGTCCTAAATATCTGGTAAAACATCTTACACAGTGACATGCATCAAACAGAGAATCTGTTGAAGGTGCAAGAACTCTGCAATGACTCTTTTGCCTGATTTTGGAGCCCTGCATGGTCATTAATGAGATTAAACTCTTTGTTCTTTCAGTCCTCACTCCCTCGTTTTTATCTGCAGAGCAAGCATTCTCATGACACAGGAGCAACATTCCCTCTCGTTACTCTGGATCTTTAGTCAAAGTCAGTATAGCTTGCATCAATAGTCGATACATAAATGCAGTTGAGTCACAAGTTTTCAGTCTTACTAATATTTAAGCAGTTTCAAAGCAGATAGAGTCAAGCTACAGGGCCTTCAAAGATATTTCAGTTTAAAAACAGCATTTCAACGACATAGGCACAGATTATTTTCAGCTAGAGTTCTACTGCATGTGGCATAAATTACAAGGCTTAAGAGATGATGTTGCTTACTTGTAATATCAACCTCAGCATTTGCAAGTGGAGGCAGGTTAGGTGAGGAAAAGGCATTGAAACTCCCAGCATCCACCTTAGTCACCCTATTTCCCCTGTACAGTTTATTATAAAAATACA
This sequence comes from Patagioenas fasciata, assembly GCF_037038585.1. NCBI lineage: Eukaryota > Metazoa > Chordata > Aves > Columbiformes > Columbidae > Patagioenas > Patagioenas fasciata. The sequence continues at coordinate 60,881,494 of NC_092524.1, read as the reverse complement.
GGCACACCTGCAAGACAAGTAAAGAAACAGGTCTATGAATAAGCCAGTAATTAAAAGATTCAGTAGATAAATACTGTAGTCTGTCCTTTATAAAGTGTTTTCTAACTCTTTAAAGCAACTCAGAGGCTAGTAGATGTTTACAACTCTTACCCTTTCAAAAAGAGTTGGCACATCTGTCACACATTGGTTTAAGAATTTAAGAACAAAACAAGAGCTAACTAGTTTCGTAATCCTCTCATGAGGCATGGGCTAGCAAATTTTCCTGAGTCCACTTCAGAAACAGAGGAAAGGAACAGCGTGGACTTTTCAATAAGTTCATCAGTTATATGTAAATTCAGAGACCAAAACCTTAACAAAAGGCCTAGTGAAAACAAGGATAACTTTCAAAAGAGTTACCACAAATAAATAATTATGTTTCTTCTCAAGTCCCTTAAAGTTTGTCCACTAGAATTTAAAGGAAAGAAGATACCTCAAAGTTGTTATAAGTTATGAAGACCTTGGCCAGTCAGCTACTGCTGTTGCGTTACAAGAACTGGCTTTGGGAGCGAGGCAGAAGTGAAATGGGGTGTAACTGGACCAGTTTTGTCTCTGATTTTTGGGCTGCACAGCACCAATATCTTTAAAGGCAGGGTGCTGAGACCATGGAGGTACTTTCATTACATTAGGGCTATCATCCTTCACACTTCAGTCTTCAGGAACTAGAGCTAGAAGACACTCCTACCAGTTTTAGAACAACTTTAGAACTTCAAAGTAACTTTCAGTTAAAAAACTGACTTACAGGTGTTCAGATCCTGTTTATTTGCAAGGGAACCTCTAACTTCAAGACTGCTGCAAGCTACATTTCAGACTTGATAGTCTTTATAGATTGTATATGGGAAAAATGGGATATGACTCCTGAGAAAACGGCACGTGCTTTGCCATGGAAGCGCTTTGTTACCTCAGTGGAATCCATTTATCTTCCTGTGTAAGTGCAATTCCTCACCGCCTACCGGATATTTTGAGTACGTAAGTATAATACATGTCCTGGCTAGAGGGAGAAAAGCAGTTTCTGAGACGGTTTTCACGGGCAAACAAACCTCAGGAATCACAAACTGCCCAGCAAAGAGCAGTGCCCCCAGAAGGTTGGCTCGGCCGTCATTCTGCAGCTCATATATGGGCACCTGAAGAGCAGAGAGTTAAATTACACCCTGTCCCTTAATTAAAACCTACACAGCAGAAAAAAAAAGAGTTCAACTTATGCAATTCAAACACATGAATAATTTATGTAACTATGATTTATGACAAATAAAGTTTTCTTCTTCATCTAAACTATTTTAGACTGCAGCAGATGGTAGGGTTTCCCTCTGTGCTTAACAGACTTTTATAATAGCGCTCAAAAGCTAATATAGAGATTATTCTAGTTGATTAAGCAGATTAAAAGACAGGGAAAATATAAAAAAAGACAGGAAAAATATAAAAAAAAAGAAAGCAGACATAGTTAAAGTGACTGAGCATGGGAGAAGCGATTGTAAAGAGGAAAAGCAAAAGTCCCAGATCATACAGAACTGCCGCTATGGGCTTCACAACAGCTCTCTTGCACCATCTTTCCTCATAGTACAGAAAAACTCAGCCAGCAGCTTATTACTGACAGAAAAGGACAAGATTAAAACCAGAAATTTGGTCTGCTGAGTGATGACTTCCATGCCTTTTCAGATTGCCTCTCAATTAACAGATAGTCAGAGCTTGTTTCAGCAATGAAAAAAAATAATAATACGCTGCATTGCTAGATCGTATGTCAGGCAGATCTCCAAGCAATAAAGCCAAAAAGAAAGGAAAACCTTGAATATGATGCATCAGAACTAGACTGCTCCACGTCAAGACAGTAAGTGGGAGCCTGCTCCTTCCTAGACTTTTGTATTTTGACTTCAAATAGACCACATGTGAAAGGGAAGTTAGGAGATGGGAGAAGGGCATTTTACAGTACAATGTTTCATCTCTCTTTTGTGATTAGAGTTGTATTTTACACTCAAGCAAGCTATTCTAGTAAGAAAACCCCTTCCCCCCAGAGAATATGCAAAGGGCTGATCTCCAGCTAAGAGAATGACAATTAATAAATGTAGTCTTTAGAGGAAAGGAAACAGAACATGTTAAATGCTTTATGGAACAGAAATGATCAAAAAATGCTTAGATATTATTAAAAAAATTATAAAAAATGCAACAATGGGTAACATTAGACAGGATAACAACTGATGAAGTAAAAAGTAATAAGCTTTAGGGCTTTAAAAGAAAAAAAAGACAGCTTACAACCAGCAGCCACCTGAGGTTGGAAAGATGCTTCTCTTATAAACCGATTAATACACAATGGCCAATGACAGGCTCTTACATCTTTCTCTGAGGCATCTGGCCCCAGTCATAATGAACTACTAGTCTGATTTTGTACAGAGTTGTGAAGTCATTAATGATAACATTATGGGGCAGATCCTCAGCTGGTGAGCCCGTCAATTCTCACTAATTTCTATCAGCACTGTGACCATTCACTCTGGCCAGAGGCTCACCCTGCGCTACTAAACCATACAGAGATCATCAGGACACTACCTAGTTTTGCATATAAAAACCAAAAATGAGGCTTCTGACTTCTAACTAAGCCCATTACCTGAGATCCCGTCAGAACAATGGTTTTACCCAGGTTCTCACACATGAAGGACAAGGCTGAAGCTGTGTAGGCCATGGTGTCAGTGCCGTGAAGGATCACAAAACCATCGTACTTTTCATAGTGCTCCTGGAGATGAAGAGACAGTTTTCACATGGTTAGAGCAATGCATTGGCATCAGCAAGGGGGGTATATATTGCATTACTTTCGCTGATGTAAGCAACAGCATAACACTTTAAACGGTACTACACACATAATTCCTCCTAAAGTTATCCTGGTTTCAGTTTAAATACAATTAAGGGTTAATAGGACACTAAGAACTAGAACTAAGTAATTCTAATTATGGAACAGTCAAAGAGATTCTTCTATGTATCCATATTAATGCAGCATTTTAAAACCAGAAGACTGCTAATTAAGAAAAGCTTAGCAATGGCTTTAAACAGGAATGTTAACATATGCAAATTAGTTGTATAGTCTGACTTCTTGTCGCCGCTTTTACTTTAGGGATTACATCATTTACAGGAACAGATTAGGCAAACCAAGCCTATCATAATGTATAGAAAAAAACCAGTCAATTTGATCCAGCAGCAGACAGGCAAACTGCCAGTGTCAGAGTGCCCTCTTCTGCTGAAAAGGCATCCTTTCTGTAGCAGTGAGTCCTGCAACAAAAAGAGCTGAAGAGGCTTCTTCCTGTTCGTTAATGTACGTACACCTGCTGGCTTTTGCGAAGTGCCTTAGACTCTCAGTCAGGCACATACAAAGGAATTTTACAATTTTAATCTACACACCATTCCACACAGGACTTTTTTAATGCAAAGCCATGAATAGCACAGCTCATCCTGTCAGAATAAAGCAATGTGCTAGCTTTTGGAGGAAAAAGGAGTTGGTTCCTCTATTGTAAGAGTGATGCACATAATAAACACTGCAGTGAGAGAGGCTGATGCCTCTGATGTAATTTGGTAACATGGAAAGGATGACATACAAGTCTAAGCAGATGTATGAAGTGCCACAATGGGGGAAAAAAAGGGGAGTTTACCATAGAATTAAACAAGATTTAATTTTAATTACACTTCTTACGCTACAGTAGGCACACACATTTGGCATCTCCTGATAATAAGGTCACCTCCAAACCCACCTGTCGATTTCTACTTTTCCTTTTGCTACTTCTTCACTGATACTTGTGCCTACATGTCATCACCTACTGGAAGTTTCAGGGGATTTCTGCTGATTTCTAACAAGTCAGCCAGCAGAATAACAGTCAGTGTTGCAAGATCTTTTTGTAGGTCAAACTACAGTTTGATGCAAAAAGCATGCTGTAGTTATTTTCCAACGCAGTAATAAGTAAGTTTCCAGAAGGGCAAAGATCACAGAAATAGCCACTTGTCCTCTCTAACTCAATCAGTACACTGAGGAATACTTTCAGCCTTATGAACCTTATTAGATGCTAAAGAACATAGCTTGGTTTAAGCTTCATAACATAAAAGATCAGGCTGGCAATTAAGGAGATTTCCCACAGAAACATCTTAGAATGTTTTGGTCTCGAAAGTCATCAGCACATTACAGCTGTGCCAAGTACATGTCCAACATGAACACAAAGTGGCAGTGTCTATACATAAGCCAGACAGCTAAAGGGTTTTTTTTTTCCCCTTCTCAGTACTTTTCACTTGGATCACACATACTGGATATTTATACATATAGAGAAGCCACATTCTGTGTATGAGGAAGAAGCATTTTTGGAGCTCAGGAGTTTTAACAAAACTAACGTGCCATGGAGGAAGAAAAGTAGCTTCTCTCCGCATGGCACGGCATTTTTCGTGTTACTCTTCTCTTGCCTGGTGTCCCAACTTGTCCCTGCTCTGTCCCACAGCCTTGTCCACCCAGACACCAGCTCTGTCTCCTCTCTGCCCTGGCAAGATGGATTCCATGGGACGAGCATCATCCCTAGTTTGGTGGTTTTAGGATCAGAGGATCTAAAGGTGAAAGACTGTTACCTGAATCATCAGCAGCATTCTCAGCATTATTACGCTGTTTGCAAGCGTTGCTGCAGCTTGGTCAAAGAAGGAAATTTACACTATAAAGCCCGCTATCGCAGAGCAAGCAGGAGTGGAGGAGCAATATCTTACCAGGTTCACGGTTATTTATTTCTAACAGATATATATGAATTCCTGGTGTGAAGTATGTTTAACGCTTTGCATTTCTTTCTTAAAAGCACACAGCTAAGTTCAGACACATGGACAGGAGCAAAAAAATGCTGATTTTTTTGATCTAGAGGAAGATGTAATGAATTAATCTATATATGCAAAAATATCTAGGGCTTTAAACATCTCCCACTATGGGAAACCTAACCACGACAGCGTTTTTTCTACTGGCTGCAAAGCCAAAGCTGGTTAAAGTCTGTCTGTGCCCAGAGTAAAAAAAGCATAAAGACGTGAAATTATTTTCTATGTCAATAGCTAACTATTAAGCTATTTGAACACTCGAATGATGTGTAACTAAGCAACCTCCAGTTAAGTCACCTACACCTCAGGATTTTATTCAACGCTTTTGGACAGCGACTTTTAGTCAACATTTTAGAGCATATCAACCTACATATTACAGACCTTATTCAATCATACCTGCAATTTTCCTATTTATTTTCTTGTACAGAATTATGACATGTCTCACCATTGGAAGACCTATATAACTTTAATGAGTTTGCAACATTTTCAAAAGGAAAAAATAAAAAACATTGACAAGCCTTGCAAGGACAGCACTTGTTACTTTTGAGTAACTAAGCAAGGTACATGACATTTAGATTTTAAATAAACAAATACATATGTATAGCACTACTGAATTATTTTATCTTGCTAAGTGTACTAGATACATTGATGGTTTTGTTTAAGCAACACACATATCCCACACCATAGCACCTCAAGTTTCTTTGCAATTTTCGCCCAGTCCTCTGGCGTCATGTTGGAAGAATCCAGCAGTGGCGAGAGCTCCAAGATTGTGTAAAAAATTCTTTTGTTTTGCTTAGAGACGCTATAAAGAAAGACAATTGGAAAAAAAATTCTTAGAGCTAGTATCACTTCATCAGTTCTGATTTTCTCTCTAAACCCGTAGTTTTCACCCTTTTCCTCCTCATCCCCCAAGTCTACAGCAAAAAAATGGTCTTAAATTTGGAACATTAAATTTCAAGTTTAGAAGTTTGTGGCTTGATGTGGTTTAAAGCACAAATCTCTAAATTTAATTTAATAAAAAATGTGATTTGTGAGGCAGGGAGGAGCTGGTAAAACTAAAGACATCAAAGTAGAACCCAGACTTACTTTAAGTTCGGAACTGAGTCTAATGAAAGTCAGTACCCAGCCTTAAGGTTTAAAAATGCTGCATAAGGTATTGAGAAGAATCTATAAAGCTCCCAATGTTTATAGGGGGTCAAAAGAAGAGTTGTAAAAACTTTTTGATCCTTTTGATCCTTTCATAAATAAAAGTACCCACCCTATAAACGGGTACTCTTCCCTGACAGAAACAGTACCTTCTCTTAAGAATCTTATGACTGGGATTCATTTTTGTGGCCTGCAGAAGATCCACTCTTCTCAGTTTCTCTGACCTCAGATTTTGGAAAAAAAACTCTCTTTGTTAGTTGAGATCTTTAAATAAACTGTTGCCTTTGCTAGTAATAGGCCAACTTTGTAAAACCCCAGTCCCAGCCTACTAGGCCTGTTGCCACCTCATTATGAAAGTTTGCTATATGGTACCAGCTGTCTCTTGCTATGATGAGGAGTTTAAGCATTTAATATGATAATAGCAAAGATCCTAAAATACTGGCACAGGTTGAAAACAGAGGCCCCAGGACTATTAGCAATTCAGTGGCGGTCGGATATTGGCCACCAAACAAGTGCAACCCTGACAGCTGGGAAAAGACTGCTCCAAGTACAGCAAAAACAAGACGAAACATGTATCCAAGAGAAAAAAAAACCAAACTAAACCAAAAATAAACAGTCAAGGAACAGGATAAAGTACCTGTGGGGCTGAGAAATGTAACATTTCCAAACATCAGGCTGTGTGTAGCCCAGCAGATGGAAACCAAAGACCAAGAAGTGTTTAGGCACTCCAGTGTATTACGAAAGTACAGAATCCCAAATTTGGGGGTGGACTCATCAAAGGAGATGATGGCTATGGAATCACAGTGGGACTGTCCCAGGTCTAAGCCTCCTGGCTGCTCTCCCTGCCTCCAAGGACCATAGGTCTCCCTTTCTCCACCTGCCTGCCTCAAGAAATGTGACTCCTCAAAGACCTTTCATTTGCTAGCCAAACGGACCTACAGAGCACATGTTTTACCCCCCCAAAAATATGCCTATTTCTGCACGCTAATTTTCTAACCACTCAGAGTAAAGTCAACTGCATATAAATTCCCCTTGGCTAGTTAAGATTTGGGATTAAAAAAATAACCCTACTACTATTGTTTTCCGATACCTTTCTGAAGCTTGGAAGAGGGCAGAATGTCCACCATTTTCACCCATTCTTACATCAGTTGCAATATGTCCCCGTTTAGCAACGCACTGGCCAACAAGCAGCTAACAAAGAACTGCTGGCGGCTCAGCTCTCCCAGGCAGAGCCATCCGGAGCGCGTTTTACAAAGCATCTTCTGAGTGTTCTCAATGCTTTTCCACTGCCTGAGGATGATGGAAAGTTCCCTGTCTGCTGTAACTGTGACAGATGCTTACAAAGGCTGTAGGAAAGACCAGGATACTGCATGGATGAGTAAAAGTTCCCAAAATAGGTGCTTAGGGCACAGAAAAGTTGATTACCTTCCCTTGACATTCACAATCACGTTTTGTTCCCACTTGCTATTCATATATGTATTTATAGAAACTAAAAAATATGCAAAACCAAGAGTCAGTGATCAATTCATCAGCTCATAAAATCGGCAGACCTGCTCTCCTTATGAGGCCTGTAAGACAGTTGTGTATAGCAGAGAGAACATTTAAACAATGTGTAGTTTTCATTCATAATCAACCAACATACTGTACCTAAGAAGTTAGACTTCACATGAAAAAAATGCCTTGTTGGATATCACATTTATATGTGCTAAGAGTAACTTTGGAATTCAGTTGAAAATCTGTGAAAAGAAAGTTCCCCTGAGATTGTGCTGTTTAAATAAAACAAGACGTACTGACAGCAGAGACCAGCTGCTGATACCTCGTAGACTTCTGATACCTCTCTCTAAACAGAGATCATGTCGTTCCTCTTACGTCAAGGTTATCACACAGATATACAAAGTTCACAAAATACTCCTATTTTCTCTTACCAGAAACTCACAATATTTCTCAACTGCCTAGTTAAAATATCACTCGGCTAGCACAAAGGAGGAGATGGCAAGTTGCCATGACGGACCTCCAGAAACGACACTCAGCAGTGCCAGAAAAACAAGACAAGATTGTTTTTCAAACCTCAGGTTTTGATGTGAATTACTGTTTTAAGCTTTTCAGTCCTTCATGGAAAAGATCTGCCAGGAAAAGTATATTTAGGACTCAAATGGGTATATTAGTATAGTTTTGTTATATTTCAAATCCCTTAGAGTATTTAAAAGTTATCTGGTTACAAGCACAGTATTGTAACAGAGCTCCATTTTTCTTAGTATAATCACCGTATTTAACACAAACTGTATATTCACATCAATAGTGCTCCACTGGGAGTCCATTTCTTTTTCCTTTACCCCTTTTTCTGCCATCTGCCTTTTAAGTGGTTATTTTTAAAACCTTCACACAAAGACCTCAATGCAAAATAGAAAGAAATTAATAGACTTTACGTTTTCTTTGTATGCCCTGATTTTCTCCTTCAAGATTAAAGAATATCCAATCCATTTTTACTCTTACAGCAAAACAGCTATAGTCCCATTTATTTTTTAATGACTGTGTAAAATCATCCATTGTGCAAAGTTAACATGTTTACAGGGGGATAGTCATTCATCACAGCTGGGGAATATCTCAAATTAGCATACTGCCCTCTAAATAAAACCTATAAGCTTATTAATCATTGCCCAACAGTTAAGAAGCAATGCAGATTAATTATAAGACCATCACTTGTTATCATAATGTTGCATAAATTTGGGAAAGACAATCAGCTTTTAGGTTTTTTTTTAAAAACAGAAGGCCTGCAGAATTAAAGCATGAGGCCTATTCAAAGATGCATTAATTAGATGCGACTTTTTCAGACAGATGCTGAAGATAATTCACACAGACCTGTATATACACTTTTCTTAGTTTCTTCAGAATATTTGTACGCCTGCACAGTAGCAACTTAATATCCAAAACAAGAAAAAAAACCCACAGAACTAAGCTGCCCAGAGTGATTACTTGTGGTCTAATTTAAAAGTTATTTCTCAAGCAGTTGTAAGACAATTAATAGCAAATTTATCAGACATCTTCTATTGTATCAGACATGATGGGCTTTTTCGTTTTAAGTCAATATAAGCATTTTTGTTAATCTCATAGTGGATTCTTCACATTAAATGTTTGGATACTTCCCTAACATCCCCTCTCCCCAAGGAAAATGTACTTACGGAAGCACCAGAGTGTCATCTGGAAATTCATGGATGTTGCTCAGTTTTCTTTCCTTGGCATACGCTTCGTCATGCATCATCGGCATTGTTTTCAAGCTGTTCACTAATTTATTGGCCTCAGGAGCAAGTCCTTTAAAAATAAAGAACAAAATAAGTAAATAAAGGAGGAGGCACAGAAGGAAGAAAGTGGCACAGTAAGGAGGGAAGAAGTCGAGTTACATAGCTGTTTGCTCGTCCTTCCAAATTGAATTTAAACAGTCTATTTCCAGAACACTAAAACAGAATACAACCAATAAATCTCCGTGCAGTTATTATTTTCTTGACTTGAAATAAATAAATCCTTTCTTTAAGAGAAATAATGTTACAAATCTCCTCCATATCAAATATTTATCTTTTACCTACTTTAGTTATTGCTCGTGTGTAGATACTGATCAGCAGTGGCGGCAGGAAGGCAATTTTGCAATTGCAGCAAAAAGCTACCATTCTTTTTTACATTTGCCATGGCTACTTCTACCTAGTGGCAGAAGACTTACAAAACAGCAAGCATCATTGTGTAGTACAAAGTTGGGATATTTTTACCTGAGCTTCTTAGCCTGTAGCAGTATTGGCACAAAGAGCAAGGTACTGGTATGACTACGTTGGAAAGCTGCAGTTTATATCAATAGCATTTCCACTGAGAAAAAAATAAGTAAGACAAAGCTAAAGCAAAGCCCACAGTAGGTATTGAGCAGTGACAGGTACAAAGATATATATACACAAATATACAGTGAAATCTCTTAGCCAGAACGGCACCTAAGTTTTTGATGTTACAATCCTCAGCATTATGGAACTGAGCTCATGCGTGAATCCAACTTGCAACTCCTCTCCCAACACCCTGTTCAGGAAGGATGGCAACAGTGCTGGTGTCTGCAGTCAGAAGCCACCCTGTTCTTGTTAAGTCTGACTTTTTGAGGTGTTTTTCCTTCAAGGAACTTCCATCAGAGGTATATTTCCTTCTGACTTCAAGATTCTGCTGGTGTTACTGCGCAGTTCAGTTTAATCTCAGTGATGGTTTTATACCACCTCTTCAGATGGTGAACAAACTCTCAAACCTCATTATTCTACTTCTGCTAGTTCTAGTTATTCCTAATTCAAGGGCAGGTAATTCCTACTTCCTAGTTCTTCTGTTTATTTAAACACAATTCTTATTCAAGTTAGTATAGGTATTTTTTTGTTGTTTTGTCTTCAAAGAGCAATGCTAATTTAAAACACTCCAAAACACAAAGAATAATTTTAATAGTATTTCTTTTTTTTTCCAATTTACTTTCCAAACTGATGGAAAAATCCTTAAGAACCCCCTAATCTCCCTTTCTGGCTTGCCCTAAATGAAGCAGCAGGCCCCTTCATAGCCAACTTTCTCACAGGATGGTACCAGCATTTGAATGGATTTGCTTGGATTTCTGCCAGAATACTTTGTTTTACAAAACATACTTAACATACTCTCAAGCTTTGGATGTTTCATTCATTCAGCTATAATCCCTGCTCTTCCTATTAATGATGTTCCTAGCTTAGTCACAAATGGGCACTTCTGCTGTGCTTGGGTATAGAGTTGTTTGGCTCTGAAGCGCAGCCCAGTATCAAGTGTTTTCTGTATGCTTTCTGATTATTTTTCTGTTTGTTCAATGCTCATCTCACTCTGAATATTGACAATGAACTAGAGTGTTTGCGTATTTGCCCCAAGAACTTGAGAGCTGTTGTGCATTAATATTCTTAAATCCCTTCTCTACAAATGGCAGTTCCCCTTAATCACAAATCTGTTAGGATTCTTCTGTAATTGCTTGCACTGAACTTCAACCTTCTTTTTAAGACATTTTGCAGATGTATCCAAGATGATCCACTTACAAGCAGTGTGTCCCCTAAATGCATCCACGTTTAGTAGTGTTTTCTGCTTTACGGTTCCAAGAGGCAAACACCGGGGAACACAAGTGCGACAGTTCTAAGAACACTTCTACTTTATTATGCACGGAAAACATCTTTTGTGAGCCAAGCTTGCTAACCAAATACTTGAAGCAACTTCACCCCTGCAGAGAAGAGCCAGGCCATGCAACTTGTCCCAGCAGCTCTCACCAACTTCTGTCCTTTCTCTGCGTCACAGAGCAGAGGAACCAGGGCAGAAGAGCAAACAAGCAATTGTGGCCGAGGAGAAAAAGCACAGTTCTGTCTCATTTACCCTCGAAGGCTCTGCTTTTCACGCCAGTGATATAGATCACACTGTTATAGCTACTTATCAATCAAGATATCCTATAGCCCATGCTGCAGCAGAGAATGAGGAGCTGAAGAAGTCCGATGTAGCTGTATCCGTGGGGTTCTGCACTCGAGAAACCAGAGCTGGGGAGGAACGTGCTGCATCTCAGCACACTCGAGTCATCATCCCCATCACAGAAGCCTCACTAAGGAGTGCAATAAGATTCTCTTTTGGAACTGAGCTACTGATAAACTAAAAGAGGCTGTTACAGAATGAAATAAGTAGGAGGAAGCAGAAGGAATGAACTTAAAAAATGCACCGCAATGGCCTATTTGACAGCAAAACCATGAATACTGAGTCTGTAGCTGACTCCGGTTGTCATCTAGCTCACACAAGCAGAAACAGACTATCCATCCTTTGAAAATGACTCCTGTGCAGGTAACCTGTAGGTGTGCAGAAAGTCCAACAGGTGCACGACATGCTGGATTTGCCACATGTGCACAGATCAACCACAGAACCTCTGCGGGAGGTTCACAATCAGCCCTTGTGATGATAAATAATCGCTCCACATGTGCACAGTCAGCCCAGGGAATTGATTGTTATCAGTCTTGCACATGAGTGCAGTTCTGCACAGGAACATATTCCCTGCAGAACACATTAGGCCTATCAAAACTGATTTTAAAAATGAAACCGGCAACTGGAAAGGCCACAAAAAGCTTGTAAGACTAGACAGAAATTAGTCATGTAGAAGCCAAAGTTGATCCTTTCAATTTGAGCAGTTGCTGCTATGAAAGGTTCCATGCAGCTCAAGGAAGCTACTTCTGTTCACCTTGCTTGAAATAAAACATTTGTAGTTCCAGGTACGGTTGTAAACAAGCACTTTCTATCCATTGATTAATAAAAGAAGTGAGCAGTATTTCCCCTCCTTTTAAGCATACGGCCTTTCCCATGCCCTTTCACCAGCTTCTGTCTGAATAGTAAAGACTGCCAAATATTCTGAAAGAGGTGCTTGGGCTCCTCTGCTGCCAGATTTGTATAAGAAAAGCAGGTTAAAACTCTCATCAGGATGGAGCAAGCCAGCAGCATTGGATCGTAACTGTTAGATTGTTTGCACATGCTTTAGTGAGTGACACTTGTTAAGCAAAACTAAAAAAAGAAAGACACAAGATGAGAAGAGGTTATGGAATTCATTTATAAAAGAATTAGTTGTTATTTCAATTTATTTGCTTAAAAAGGCATTTAGGAAGCTGAAATAATATGAGTAGGAAATTATTTTAGTATAAACAATGCAGACGGATGGGAATGTTGCCGCACATCATCTGAAATCGAAATTTTTTTACAACTTTGAGAGATTAAACACAAAGATAACAGCCATAAAAAGCAAAGTAGAACAACCCCTTAAAGCATCTTCCCTACAATAATAAGGATCAGCCAGCTGCCATCTTCTGAGAAGGAGGGATATGTATTAGAAAAAAAATCTAACCTAGGAAACTCAGAGATACAGCGCCAAGTATTTTAATCCTACAAATGAGTAGCTGAGAGGGGATTTCACAGGCAGGCTTGAACCACCACAAGCACCCACACTTCTGAACACAGACACACACCAGCTCTGGAAATCCTGGGATGCTCCACTGCCTCCCAAGTGAAGGAGGAAGGAACTGAACAGATGTTAATCAAAATTGGACTGCATCCCTCTCTCCAACCCCCTTCACATTACCGTCTTTCCCTTTACACCAACACCGATAAACGCACAGCCCTGCAGCAAGTCAGACCTGCCCCGAAATCTGTTCTTCTCCCTGGAGACGTTAGTTGGCCGATGCTTCTGGCATCCCTTGTGATCTGTGCCTACTGAATGAGGGTCTAGCGGTACTTAGGTGCCACTCCAACCAGCTTCTGGTCTAGGGCCCTGGGGGGTGGGGGCGTTAGGTGAGTTTAGGTATCTACCTGTTGACATTTAGGGGCACCTGAAAATGCAGAGCATGTACCTGTAGGTACCTAAAAGGCTTTCAAGTGAAACGCAGGCAGTACACTGAGACATCTTACAGGTCAGTTTTGGTTTTAAACATTTCTACCATGGTGGGAGGGGGTTTAGCACATCTAACTTCTTTATCAGCACGAGTCTCACCCTCCCTTGGTAAGGTGAAGCAGAACTCTTCAGTGATTTCTTGAAGGAAGCCAAGAGCTGGTAGGAAAGCAGCAGAATCCTGCCCAGCAGCAGCAGAGTACAGGTGCTCAGTCTGCTCTCCCCGCTCACGACACCTGGCGGGCTGTGCACTGCCACACTCACGTCAGCTGCATCTGCCAGGTCACCACTTCAAAATCCTTGACGTGGCCACCACCTGCGACAGCCCACGCTGGCCCAGTGGGAACGCCAGGCACGTGCTCTCCAGGTAGCCTGAGACAGCGGCTGTTTTGGTGCTAAAAAAAGACTGCATGACTAGTACAATTAAGCTGGTTTCATTTTCAGCATGCAGAGGGGAGAAAAAAAACCCTCATAGTTCAGGAAACATGCTGTCCTCTGCCAAAACCTGCTCTAACTAGCTGTGAGGCACGCTTGTCAGAAGAACGCCTATCAAATGAGCTACTGAAACAACCAGCCGGTAGGCACAGAGGGTCAGAGGACGGCACACACCCTCCTGGCACTGCTCACACCGGCTACGAGGAACCCGGGGATGCTGAACCACAACCCGCAGCCACAGAGCGCGGCTGCTGGTGAAGGACGCGGCCGCCTCAGCCCCGCTCGCCAACGCCGCATCCCAGCGCCCCGCCAGCCCCCTCCCCCCGCTCCCCCTCACCCTTCACGTCCTGCACCATGCCGATGGTGCCGCCCGTGTTGATGACCAGCACCCGCGCCTCGGCCTTCGCGCCGCCGGTGGAGGCCGGGGGGCAGCCCGCCAGGACTGTGCACAGGGAGCGCTTCTGCGCAAGGGGTTGCCCCACCGCTGCCGCCTCCATCCCGCTCCTGAGGAACCGCTACCTCCCGCGCCACCGGCCAAAGGGGAGTTATAGGGCGGTGCGGGGCCGCCCCTTCCCGCCCGACGGCCCGGGCAGGCAGCGGGGTGGAGCGTGCCCGGCCCGCAGCGCTGCCCCCGGAGGCGGGGAGAACCGCCGTGCCGCCCTCCGCAGCGGGCCGCGAGGGGCCAGCGGCTGCAGCTGGAGGGCTGCGGGCGGGTGTGAGGTGGAGCCGGGGCGCGGTGGAGCCCCTCGCCCCGGGGGAGCTGAGGGAGAGCGGTGGGGCCGAGCCCCGGCACCTCCCCTTGCACTTTGCGCCGCTGCGGCCGCGGGACAGCGTCAGCCCGGGGCAAGCATCACGGTCCTTCACGCCTGAAGGAGAAGCGAAGAGCAGCGGCGCTTTCTAGGCCCGGAAGGGAGAGGACGGTAAACAGGGCGCGGGGTCACCCCCGGCGAGGAGAGCAGCGTCCTCCCCTCTTTTTTCCAGAAAGCTCTTGGGGAAGAATGTGGGAACTTCCTCCACTTGCCTGGTGATTCGTTCCTGAGTGTTTCCAAAAGCAGACAGCATGGTACAGGCACCCACCGTGCCCTCCATTTCTGCCCGCTAATCGGGACCCTTGGCTTTCATCCAAGTTTCCTTAAGAGAGAGGGAAGAGCTTCTACCTTCAGGCTGCACATCAAGCTCTGGGCCAAATGGGGAGAGTCTGGTTCAATACTAACAACTGAAATACAGAAAATAAGGGTTGTGGAAAGGTCTTGGGAACCATGGGAGTTGTGCCATAAGGAACAGCAGCCTGCAAAGCCACAATCTGTCCTGGCTGATTTCTGAGTTAAGTCAAGCATCCATATACAGTCCTCTCATGTAGACTATATGGTAGTATTAGCCCACAAACTCCTTTATTTGAGCTGTTCCATCCCTTTGAGGTTGTTCACCCTCAAGCACTGGTATTTCCTGGGAACCCATGACCATCAAATGATTCTTGATACAGCCAGATCCAACATGGAATTGTGAAAAATAGCTTCTGTTTCTCAACAGTCTTGTCAAAAGTGCTCAGGAAAAAACTAGCCAACGGTCAACAGGGATTCCTGGTTGGGCACATGGTGATACCATCTCTATCCATGTAGCTGGGACCTCTGAAAAAGAAATGAGAATAAAGAGGATGGGGAAACTTACTACTTCAACCTCAGAAGCTCTGAATATCTGTCTCTTTTATCCTGTTGATCATCTCTGCTGTCGTTGGCCATATCTGCAAAAAGCTGGTGATTGCCAGGAGCTGAATACCATGATCCCGAAATAGACATTTTCCACGCAGTGGGGGTACTTTGAGTCTTGGCTGATGCAGTGAAGAACGCAGAGGGAACAGGTTTGGGAAATGGTGACACATCTACTTCATTTCAGTGCTTCATAAGAAATGGCAGCAGTATTATTTCCCATAGCCCTGGTGATGGTAAAGCTGTAGTAGAATTGCTAGTGTCATCAAAATACACAGAGTAATGCTGATATTTATATGGCTATGGAAAACAGCGATGTCTTCTGGTCCCACAATACCAGCAGTTCCTCTGGTCCTTTAGTACCTACAAAGCTGAACTGGTGCGAAAAGAGCTGTCATATGTAACAGAAAGAGTGGTGAAACAGAAGACTCAGCTCCATCCTATTTTAGGTTGTAAGTTTAACTGAGCTCCAGTTTATATTTCACCTGGTTGTTACCAACGATGGGGTAGGCATTTCTAAAATTTTCCTCCCCCTTTCTGTTAGTCTTCCTACGTTTTCAGGCATACAAGGCCTTCTTCAACTCAAATGCTTCAAAATGGAAACATTAAGCTTTAAAACTAAATACCAATTTAAGGTTTAGTGCTAGGTAATATAGTTGATACATCTGGATTAGAGGGCAATTTTGCAGGTAAAGGAAGTGGGGAGGTGTGGTGAAAAAGGTGATGTTATAGGTATTTTACAGAAAAATTTAGAGACATGCACCTTATAGACTCTAGAACTCAAAGAGGTTAATCGTGGGAATGGGGGCAGATTAAGCTCTGGCATAAAAAAATCTGTATTAAGCCTTGTATTGGTGTGAGATTAAGTATAAGGAGGCTGAAGTTGATTTCAAGAAAATCTGATCAATCTTGAGGGCTGGTGTCATGAGATTTATTATTCCTGGCCAACAGTAATGCAAAATTAGCAGGGTAACTGGCTAAAACACAATGAGCCAGTTCCTGAGGACAGTAACTGCTGAGAAGCACAGTCTGTGTGAGCTGAGAATAAGCTGCTGTGCAATTACTGTGAGACAAAGCACGCAGCTTACATGCCTGAGTAGTTACTCAGTAAGCCAAAGGAAGAACATGCTTCCTGTACGAAAGTGGTGGGAATTTTTGGCTCCAGGTCATATGAACTTAAATTGTACAGTGTGCTGCAGCTTTTCAGTGACATTAATGCAATTTCAAGGGCGATGATGGGATGGTCCAAGCAATTTCTTCCACTCCAATATCTATGACTTAACTATTCCAACAGAAGTAAATTTTATGCACTCCTCCAGGTTGTCAAGCTCTCTCGTATAAAGAGTGGCCCAAAACTTGGCCCGGAATTCTAGATATGGCCTCACAATTGCCAAGTTGAGGGGAATAATCATTCCCCTTGACCTGCTGGCTCTGATAGTCTTGCTAATGCAGGCCAGCATACTCTCAGCTTTCATTGCTGCAAGAGCCCTTTGCTGACTCAGACATGACTTGTCCATAGGACCTCCAAGCCCTTTTTGCACCACTACTACTTAATTTTTCAGTCTCCAGCCTGTACCGTTTTATGTAGTTATTCCATCTCAGGTCCAGGATTGTGCATTTGGTTTTGCTGAAATTTATGAGGTTCCTGTCAGCCCATTCCTCCAGCCTGCTGAGGTCCTGCTTTGCATTTCAGACTGGACTATTATTCTGCTTTTAGTTTGTCCATGAAGATCAGCCAGCTGTCCAGGGCTCCTTTGCACTTCAGGATGGCCTCCCAAGATATCTTGCCTACTAGATCGCTGAAGAAGCCAAAGTCTGCCCCCCTGAAGTCAGAGCCTGTCATCTACGCTGTCTATTCCTCACTTCTGTAATATGAAGGCCTGTTTGTGAAACATGTCCTGTTTTCCTTGCACCCAGATAGACTACAGAACTGCTTAACTAGAAGTGGGAAATATTTTGTAGTATCTGTTTGCTTCCCTTAGTTGCAACAATACCAAGAACTAAAGACAGAGCAACTGTAGCCAACAAACACCTCAGCATCAGATTCATGGTATTACACACCTAATGGGGCTTGACTAATGTTTGATTAATGCTTACTTTTTTAGTTAGGAACAGATGGATTACTTTGTAGCTGCAGTGTAAACCAACGCTTGTTTATTTGAGACTTACCTGCTGTCTCAGAAAAATCCACATCGTGGCAGTCCCTGCTTCCCCACTAGTAACAGCTGCACCTTTTCCTTGAGGATCCCAAGTGCTGCTATCTCAGACTCCACAGGCCTTGACTGTCACTCCCTGACCAGCTCCTTCTTGTTTGTGAGTAGCAGATCCAGGAGAGCACCTCCTGTATTCAGCCTGTCCAGCAACTTTGTAAAAATAATTGTCCCAATGTCTATAAAATCTCTTGGATTGCTTGTCCTGGCTCCATATTGCCCTCTCAGATGTTGGGCTTGTAGAGTCCCCCATGAGAACCAGGACCTGCAATGAAGAGACGACTTGCCCCTAGATGAAGGGGCTTCACTCATCTCCTGTCCTTAATGAGGTGGGCTAGAGTAGGCACTGCTCATGACATTGCCATTGCAGCCCTCACTGTGATCCTGACTAGAAAGCTCTCAAAAAGCCTGTAAACCTTAATCTGTAGCACTCTGTGCATCCCTTTACATAGATCGCAAAACCAGCCCCAGCTGCCATCTGCGTTGTCTTTGCGAACGAACCTGTGTCTGTGCACTGTCTCTAATTTATCGTCACAGCTCTTCAGCTACACCCAGACATCTCGTTTCTCCAATTGGTTTCCCAAGCTGCATGTGTTGGTTTGTAGGTGCTTGAGGCAAGCCCTTGGTTGCCCAGCTTCCTTGGGTTGGAGAGAACCTCCACTCTTTAGGTTCTACAGGACTCCTTCCAGAAAGAAGTTATGACTTTCTGATGAATATGCTTTTGCCTGTCCAGTAAACAATCAGATCTAAATCAAAAGGAACCACGAAATTGTTGAAAGTAATTTGTATTTGTCATGTAATATTGTCTTTCAGATATCTCATCAAAGAAACTTAATTAACAAAAAAATCAAAGCTCTGACTTAGAAGGGAAGAAGACAACATGTCTTCATTTTAACACAACAGAAGTTTAATTTGAGTAGGATTACCAGAGTTGGTCAGAATTTCAATACCTGGTTTTATAGCATAATCAGCTTTTGAAAATGTTTCTGGCAAAAATATGCTAAAGTGTTTTTTTCCCCATTTCTTAAAAACATTCAGCTTTGTTTACTTACAGTTTTCCACAGAAAATTATTTTTTATTTTTAAAAAATCAAAACTGTACGTGGTTAACTGTGTACACCTGATAGTCACTTCATATGTTGGAATACAGAATTCTGAATTACATCACTAGATTAGCGATCTCAAGTAAATTGCAAAAAGATATCTAGGAATTCCTCAGTGCACAAACAGATGGGTGGAGAGCAGAACACTCGGTACCAATCCAGAAAACTGTCTGGAGAACATACAGGAGTAGCACATAAATAAACCATGTTGATAACAGAAAAATAAACATAATGGGGCAGCTCAGAGATTTGCAACATGTGTATTTCCCTGAAATGATGCTACAGGCAGCAGAATATTACCGAAGAGGGCAGAGTTTAGAAATTTCATTTTGGAGAAGAACTTCAGCAGCATTTCTAACAACTCAACCAAAGGCCCAGGCTGTGCATCCTACAGCGTAAGCCTGGAGAAATGAAACTATCTCTGAGAACTTAACCGGCAAGTGTCGCAGGGGAGTAATTTAGGGTTTTTCTTGCTGCAGAACAATGTTTAGATTTCTTGAAGCGCGACTTAAAAGAGTTCGATGGCAGGTTCACTCTATTATTTACTGCATGGAGAAAATATGCCAAGCCGAATGCTGCTCACCTTCTCTCCAGATGCCTGTCCCCGTTCACAAAGCAAACTTTCAGGTGTCTTCCCTCCCCGATAACCATTCGCTCCAGGGGCTGTGTCTTGGAGCACCGGAGACAAACTTTCAGGCGAGGCCGTATCCATCACAGTGCAAACTGTCAGGATTCCTCTCTCCCTGGTAAGCATTCACTCCAGAGTCTGTATTTTAGAACTCCAGCAGCCAACTTTCAGGTGAGGCCTTATGAGCATATGCAGAGACTTTCAGGAGACAAGATTCTCAGAAAATAAAAAATTTAATGGGGTAGATTAGCAGAAGGGCTGGCTCAAGCTGGGCACCTGTGCAGAGGTCTGCCTGAGCACAGAAAACTACAAACTTATATCTTTACAGACCATTCATACCAAGATAGAGTACAAAAGCAAAATTTCACCACCAGGTCCTTTGCTCCCCATTGGACCCTTTTACTCTGACTCCACGTGGGCCTCTGTTTTGTTCAGTTGTAGGCATTATTTTTAGTCCATATCCTTGAGGGTGCTGTTTTGCCGGGATAAGTCCTTTCTTCTCAGCAAAGTGCAAAATAGATCCCACTTTGCAGATAGCTGTGATGTCTCTGTGTTAGCCTTGGATCGTTGTTTTCCCAGTCAGTTACATTTTTTCCAGCAAAATGCAAGCTAGACTTTATCTTGCAGACATTTAGTGTAGTCTGCAGTTGCTTTTGGCAAATACAAGTAGGACCTTACAGCTTAAAATTTTAACAAGTCTAGTCTACCAAGTAACATGAATCCAAGAGTACACTAAAAATCATACAACCTTATATCTCTAAATAATCCATTACATTTGGTGTGTATCTACTTAAGCTAAATGATGATCGTTGAACTTGAATTGGGCTCATCCACTGACCTGTGAGTAGTAAAACCACTGCCATACAGCTGACTTATTTAGCAGGGAGAGGCTCAAAGTGGCTCATCCAGGCTGCTATATTTATAGAATGAAGTGGTTGACTCATAGTCAAATTGCACACAGTGGGAAAAGTCTGCACGAGACTCCCTGCACCCACAAGCCACTGGCGTTCAGTTGCTGTTCTGCTTCCCTGCAGTGAATTTTTCCAAAGAAGCTATTAAATGAAAGAAACTTGAGGCAAAGACATATCTGATGTTGCAGAAAGGTATGTATTAATCCCCCAAAGGTGGTTGAGGGAAGAGGCAACCTCTGAGATTATCTAGTGAATCTGTGGAGAGACAGATTGCCCTTTTCTTAGGCTCCACCGCAGCTACATGGGTGGGTGTTTCTCTCCTCTCCATTTGATGCTCCTTTAGCTTCCCCTCACACTCCAGACATGTCTGGTCTGGGAGATGCTATGACTGAAATCCCTTGGGGCGGCAGAGGGTACAGTGGTCACTCCCTCTGCTGAGGGACAGGGACAGGACCCTCCCAGATATCCCCGTGCAAGGGAGGGGAGTCACACCTTTGGTGACTTCACATCCCTGCGATGGGGAGGTCCTGGCAGCTGTGTCTCGGCATGGGGAGTGAGGTGCACACACCTTGTGCCTTCCCAAAGGGTCATGGCCTTCGCTCCTTCCCTCAAGCAAGTCACTCCCTCCCAGTGAGTCACCTGGGGACAGAGAGCAGTGGGGATGTCACTCGGTTCAGGGGAAGGAGGGAGGCGACCAGTATCTCTGAATGCTGGTACCCATTTCCTCTTACCCTCCAAAAAGTGCAGAGGCTGCTTTCTCCTCCAAAAAACGCAACCAAAACCTCTTCTCTCACAGTTGGATGACTTCATTTCTTTTTCATGCAATGCTTATGGAACTTGTTTCCTCTCTCCTTGCCAGAGTGAGGAGCCCTGGCTGTTCCACAAACACACCACGTCATGGTTTTCCTTTTCCCTCCTGTATTTGGTCTTCATGCAGTCCATGGAGTATTTTAAATCTTTTACTCCTTTAATTTCATTTTCTTCCTAAACACGGAATAGAACACCCAGGGGTAACTTTCTGCCTTGATACTTGTATTTAAAAAAGGAAAGGTGCAGCCGTCAGCAACAGTTCAACATTTACAAAGCTCCTTTCTTTGGTCTATTAATACTGAATATCTAGACTGCATAATCAGTAAATGAACAGCACAGACATTGCACATATACCTCTGAGGCTTCTTTGGTCTATCTTTTTAAGAAGGATAGAAAGCCCACATTTAAAAGATAGGAAAGTAGATAAGATTTGATTAGAATTCTTGATACGTACAGTATCTTCCACAGCACATATTTCAAGAGATCACAGAAAATAGCTGTAGGGAGTTCCTCTGCTTTCTCCAGTTTAAATCCTCAGCTCTCTCTTGATGTAGTTTTACTCAGTCTGGAGAGCAATCACACAGACAGACTCCTCCTGCCCCATCACTGCTTTAGCTGGGACTTGGACAGGCACACTTTAAATCTGACTATTTTATACATTCTCTAAGGAAGAGATATTTCGTGGATTTCATTTATGAGTTAGAAGATAATGAGGTAGAAAATACTTCAGGAAAAAACCCAAAGTGATTGCTGCTGATAGTAAGTCCTAAAATTAGAATAATTACTGAAGCTAATACGTTACTAGAGACCCGCTGTAGGATGCCAGTGCTACAGGATGAGGAATATACACAGGGAAGCAGCGTCTGCAACACTTGTGAGCTTCCAGGGAATACACGAGTGTGTCTGGAAGGGAGATTCTCACACTTGCTAAATGGATGCTTTCAGCTGAAGTATATGAACGATGGCAAAAAGCTTCTAGAGATGGATGTTTTGTCATGCTATATTGTAAACCATCATATCGCAGACTAAAATCAGAATGGAAAGGACTTCTTGCAGATTTCCTCTGTGTGTACATGCAAGAGAGCAAGTTTACCTCAAAACTTTGTGATACTATAGTCATTACTTTCATATTAAAATATAACCTTTTGTCTTAATTTTAGTAGTGCCAAATTTCAAGTTATTGTTTTTCAATTAATTTGAACTGAGACAGTCCTTAATTTCTTTTTCCTTTGTATTTTCCTGCTACAACAATATAGTCTCATGTGATCACTTGACAACTATTAATCAGTTATATTTAATTTAGATCTTTTAGCATGTTATTGCATAATTTTTGTATTTACCTCATGCTAAGTATTGCTGTACAGTCAGCTTTAGCTGACTAGATTTTGACAAATGTTTTCCCAGTTCAGAATAATTTCAATAACTAGTTTTAATGTAATCTGAAGTAATTTTTATCTGAAGGAAATTAAAAGCTACCACAAACTGTTCTGGAACAAAGGAAGATTATGACTTAGGAACACATTACCTGCTGTAAGAAGTCATCAAATGGCTATAATTTACAATAGAAGATTGTTTTAGGGTATTATTTTGTTCTTTATAGTTTCTCTGAATACAAAAAGGATTATCTTTGCAACCCCAGAATATGCCTGATTCATGTACAGTGACAGCAGAAGACTTGGCTAAAATAGCCAAGTATCCTGAGGCACAGAACATGGTCTTCAGTTTTCCTATTCTTTTATTTCGTGCTCGAGGTGAATTGGGGATGTGTTGTATATTTTATCTTTTTGTGGATTAGTGATTTATGGAATTGGGATAAAAATGAACTGCTGGACTGGAAAGGCTGTGACTGCTAGCAGGCATTTACACAATAATGACCTTGGACACTGTCTTGTTCTCTCCAGGTTATCATAAAGAAAGTCAGAGGCTAAGGGAAATTTGTACAGGCCTACACTATAAAGGGGTGGCTGCAGTGTGGTTTTCTACCTGTTAGTGTCAGGAAAAGGAGATGGGAAGCAGGAATTTTCTTGATTCAAGCAGGGCTGGGGCAGCCTACAGGAATCTGGAGCAGATGGTCCAGGTTCCTGTGTTACCTGATAGAAGAACATGGGGGTCCACCAGCAAGGGCTGTGGTCTTTTATTTATGTAACTCTGAATTGTGTTAGCGTCTGGTGAAATATCAGCTAAACAAAATAAAAAGATTGAATTCCATCCAGACACACCCAATATTGAGGACTGTAGCAGGCACCCTAACGGTTGTAATTAAACATAATTTTTACAAGCTCCAACCAATCGAGAACTCAGCCAGTTTCTAAAGTACAGTAATCGAAGGGCCCATGTGAAGGGCGGGATGGTTCTTTGCAACCCTCAACAAAATCAGGAGTTGTGACCTTCCCCAGAACACCTGGTTGCACACTTAAGGCCATTTTTGATGCTGTGTGAGGTTCAGATGCTGTTGGACACTGTAAGCAGCTGAGAACGTTGGTTGTGTTAATTGGCACTCGTATGGTTTCTGTCTGCCTCACTAAACTTTGAAATAAGCCTTAGTTCTTCGAAAGGCAGAAGGGAACCTGCATTTATTGCAGTTCTTAGATAGGATCTTACTTCATTTGGTATAGCAAAGAAGTTTGGCTCAGGAAGGCCAGGCAAAGAGAAACACCACATTTCACAATCCACCACTTCTGTTTCTTGCTTCTTCACTTCGTTATCTGTGGAAAGGGTAATAACAAATAGTGCAACATGTCATCTTTGTCACTGCACAAACATTAGAAATAGTGGAGTTCCAGAAAACTACTGAGATATGATAAGGTTGAAAAGTGACTTGCTAGGCAAACAAGTGGATCTTAAAGCAACAGAAAGGGCAAACAGACTTACTGAGATGAAACTGAGCTGATCTTAAGCTCTGGAGAAAGATGCATTTCCACATTCCCTGTTCCCCATCCCCATTGTTAGTAACACCTTGGCATAATGACTATCATATTGTTCTAATAATTGTTATTGTAACTTATATTCAGCCAGTATGTAGTTATTTACATTGGTGTTTTGACTGAATTTTAACGGACTGCAGATTTGATGAGCTAAAAACCTACTGAGCCAGCATAATTAACACCACCCAGGAAAAAAAAAGCAATAATGGTGAGGTTAAGACAAGTGTGAATAGAAGAGAAGGAACAATCCTTCTCAGTTCCTTGGAAGTGATTTCCCCAGAGCAAGGGGGAAGAACATCTGCAAGGTGAGATCACCATGCCCCAGGGCACAGCAGCCAGGGTCTCTGCAGAAACCTGGCCTGGGCCGGCTGTAGAACCAAGGAAACAAGCCACAGGCTACAGCATTTGGGGGCAGGGAATGAAAGACAACCCCCAAAATCATCAAGCAGAAGAGGACCAGTGTTGTAGACCTCAGTAGATGAAAACAGACTTGTGTGGAGGGCAGCATCTTCTCCAAACCACCGCAGCGCAGGTAGATTTGCTAATGCAGCTCAGGCAACAGGAGCAGTAAGAAAAAAAAAAATCTAAGAAAGGTATTTCTGACTCATTAGTCAAAAGCAATGTGATGTTTCACAGATTATTTTCTCTTTGACCAACAGTCTACATAACCCTTCAGACCACCTTCTTGTGCCACAGGTACGCAAGGATGCAGAACTGTTCTAAGCTCATCAGTACACTGCGCTCTGTCCCCAGCCCTCACCTCCTGCCAGCGACCTGCTGTGCTGGTCACCGCACACTCGGTGACCTCCATGAGGCTGATCACACAGCTGCAGAACGTTTAGGTTTTTTAAAGAGAAGCGCGACCTTAAAGAGGTTGGTGGCAGGTTTGCTCTATGATTTACTGCATGGGGGAGATATACCAAACCAAATACCACTTACCTTCTTTCCAGGTGCATGTATTCGTTCACAAAGCAAATCTTCAGGTGTCTTCTTTCCCTGAGGACTGTTTGCTCCAGGAGCTGTGTTTTGAAGCTCTGGAGGCAAACTCTCAGGCGACAAGTATATCCATCATGATGCAAACGTTCAGGGTTCTTCTTCCCCTGATAACCATTCACTCCGGAGACTGTACTTAGAGCTCCGAAGGCAAACTTTCAGGGGACACCCATAACCACGTGCAAAGTAGACTTTCAGGAAGCAAAATTTTTAGAAAAAAAAATGTAATGGAGTAAAATAGCAAGGTGGGTACCTGCGCAGAGGTCTGCCCAAGCATAGAAAACAACAAACTTTTATATCTTTACAGAACATTCATACCAAGATTCAGTCCAATAGCAAAGTTTCGCAACCAGATCCCTTGCTGCCCATTGGACTCCTTTTCCCTGACTCCACGTGGGCCTTTGTTTTGTTCAGTTGTAGACATCGTTTTTGGTCCATATCCTTGAAGGTGCTGTTTTGTTTGGATAAATCCTTCCTTCTCAGCAAAGTGCAAAAACAGGGCCCACTCTCCAGATATCTGTGATGTCTCCGGGTTAGCCCTGGATTGGTGTTTTCCCAGCAAAATGCAAGCTAGACTTTATCTTGCAGACGTTTAGTGTCGTCTGCAGTTGCTTTTGGTAAATACATGTATGACCTTACAGCTTAAAATTTTAGCATATCTAGTCTACCAAGTTACATGAATCAAAGAGTATATTAAAAATAATACAACCCTATATTTCTAAATAATCCGTTACATTTGGTGTGCACCTACTTAAGCTAAATGATTAATATTGAACTTGAATTGGGCTCATCCACTGACCTGTGAGTAGTAAAACCACTGCCATACAGCTGACTTATTTAGCAGGGACAGCTCAAAGTGGCTCATCCAGGCTGTCATATTTATAGAATGAAGTGGTTGACTCATAGTCAAATTGCACACAGTGGGAAAAGTCTGCACGAGACTCCCTGCACCCACAAGCCAGCGGTGTTCAGCTGCTGTTCTGCTTCCCTGCGGGTCTCCTGGAAGGAGTTCTTGGCCTGGCTGCTGCTCAGGCCTTTCCCTCCTCTGGAGCCTGGACCAAACTGCTGCTGATATGGCTGGGGGGGGGTCGAGTGCATCCACCAGAACCTCAGGCAGCTCTGTGGGTGCTCATCTCTGACAGAAATGTTTTGGTCCCATCTACCCATCAAAAGAAAGGGGAGTTGAACTTGCACAGCCCAGTGTGCAGTTCCGGAGTCTCGTAACCACTGCAGCACTTGTATGTAACTAACAGCATCTGTTGCCCATCCTTGTGTCCCTTGTCACCTTAATCAGTGACTTGTGAGGCCACAGGCTGAGAGGAACTGATGGCACAGCAGGTGTTCAGACCTCAGCATTCTCTGTCAGTTCATCAAACACAGCAGAAATCAAACAACCAACCCAACAACCAACCAACTCCTAAGTGTTTTTTTAGCTCATGGTCAATCATTGTGAATGCTAGATGTATACTATGCCTCTCAGCTAACTCTGGTTACTATTAATTTATTAACTACTAGTTATTAAACTAATCAATTAAGACTGGTTGCCTGTCTTTCAGATAGCTGAATTCATTAAGTATATGAATCCTGCCTCTGAGGTATATTAATTGGCATGTGACTGTCCTCAGAATTAAAATGACAAATTAACAATTTAGTTGAATATTTTAAGTAGAATGTTGCTTGTTTTTTTTTTCCTAGTCTGATGACCTGTTGTATTGATTAAAGAATTTTTATGAGATATCTCCTTGGAATTTTGTTCAGACAATGAAGTATGTTATGGCATAGGAAATAGGGTTCAGCTAGGACCTATTGGGGACTTAGTTTACCTGTGTTAAGCTCCAGTAAGGGCTGAGAGCTCCGAGTGTTAAACTGGGTCAGCATTACATGTGAAATAATATGTTGAATGAGGTAACTGACTGTGATTATTATTATTTTCAAAACCTATTCTTCTGACCAACTGTAGTTTATTTAAGGAGCTTAGAATTTAATCCCGTGTTGAAGTCCAAAAGATTTCTGTTGGCTCATTTGCTGTCCCTGAATGGTGGCACAACCCTCTGAGTTTTGTGCACTCTGTGCCATCCCCGGCTCATGACTGGAGATGTTCAATGCTATTGGTGCCATTATAGACCCCCGGGGTACATAACTAGTGACAAGACTCCAGCTGGACATGGTGCTGCTGGTTACAACCCTTGGACCTTGGCAGAGCAGCCAGTTTTCAGCCCACCTCACACTCCACCTTCCTACCCCATACATTATGGGTTTGCCTGTGAGGATGTTATGAGGACAGTGTTGAAAGCCACAGTAAGACAAACCCAACACCCCCACTGCTCTCCCCTCACCGCTGAGCCCGTCAGCCAGTCACAGCAGGCTAGCGGGTTGATCAAGTGTGATAAATCTGTGGTGAATGCTCCTAATTGCCTTTTTCACCTTCATATGTCTGGAAACGGCTTCCAGGTTTGTTTGCTCCACCACTTTTCCAAGGACTAAGGTGAGGCAGACCAGCCTCTAGTTCTTAATCTCCTTACCTTTCTTGAAGGACAGAAGTGACATTTGCTTTCCTTCACTCCTCAGGAACCTTCTCCCCATTGCCAGGACCTTTTGAAGATTATTGAGTGCCCTCAAGTGGTATCAGCCAGCACCTGTGGGTCCAGCCCCTCAGGTCCTAGGGATGTCTTGTTTATTTACATATTCCCTAACCTAATCCTTCTCCAGTTAGAATAAAAGTCTTCCTTGGCCCTCACCTTCCCATGAGTGTCTGGGATTCCTGAAGGCAAATATTACCAGAAAAGACCAAAGCAAAGGTGGCATTGTCAGCTTTTTCACATCCTTTGTCACCAGGTGCCATCCAGCATCCTTTTGCTGCTGATTCACCTATTGAAGCCTTCCTTGGTGCCCTTCATATCCCTTTCTAAATGCAATTCCAGGTGCTTCTTGGCTTTCATAACAACATCCCTGCACTCTGACAGTGTGTCTATATTCATCCTTGTATACTTCAGTTTATGCTTGAGGTTGCTCTGGAGTTCCTTGTTCATCCATGTTGGCCTCCTTCTACATTTGCTTGGTTTCCTGCTCATTGGGATGGACCATTCTTGAGCTCAGAGCAGGTGACCCTTGAAAATTGAACCAAAAATGTATAGATTTTTTTTTAAGAGCTTCATAATTTTTGATGGATGATGCAGCTAGACAATCAGCTTGACTACTGTGAACCAACATAACATTCACCAGAGCTTTCAAAATGACTGCAGGAAGATGAGTTGCTAGACTTGCTCTTATGACACTTCTTTGCTGTCACATACTTACATCTCACTATTGGTTGCACATAACAGTGTTTTTCTTTCCCAAGATTATACAAATGCTCAACAGTTTTAGAGAAAAGTCTCGCCTCTGGTGAGCAATCTGCAGCACTTCACCAGTCTCTCCAAGGCAATTCTATTCCCGTGGACCATGACCTGTGTGACTGCTCCAAGCGTCCTTTGTCTCACCAAGTTCTTCCTCACTCTGGGCATGTCAGAGCTGTGCACCAGGGAGGTGTTTTGTGTAAACACACCTGAGATGTGTCCACAGGTTAAACAAGGCACAGCCTGTCCTGAGTGCACTCATTGTGCTCAATAAAGTCACCCTGGGATAAAGCCTCCACCCTTTTGCTATTCAAATTCCACCTCCTGCCTCCCTTCTCCTGTGAACTGTCAACTCCATGTCTGCACTGCAAGCAAAAGCTCCTTAAAATCCACCAGCAAGCTTCAGAATTTGGTAGCTCAGATGCCTACAACAGCACAGCTGTCCCAGAAAAGATCAGTGTTTCTAAAGTAAATCTGTGGGCTCACCTGTGTCCCTTAAAATCACACAGTTAAAAAAGGACAGTCTTGTTTTCTTTGGCCATAAATCGCATTGGCATCCACACTCACCCTCATTCCCACACTCACTGCAGAGCACACGGGCTGCCGTTCTGCACGTGTCCGCACTCTCAGCGGGAGACCCACAGGGGTCATTCAAACCACCCACATCCCCACTAAGACACTTTTTTTAGGGTAGGAAATGTGAAACTCCTAAATGTGCTTTGTGATCAGTGCTGAATTTCCACAGGAAAGGCCAAACTCCTTTGAAATTGCTGGATTTCACAAGCAGAGGGATATCCAAGGCTGGTGTAACTCCTGTCCTAGATCCCCTATGGCAAACCTGGGTGACTAAATGTCCAGATTTGTTGCTTATTTTTAATAATTATATCCTTTTTTCTTTTACTGTGCAAAAGTGTTCATCATAACAATGTGATTCTACTGAAATAACTGTAGAGGAAGTGCTCTGTAAAGAATCTATGTAGGAAGCAGAGATAACATTAATCTATTGGCAACATCTGCGTTCTTGGAGTAACAGCTGGTATAATTAATGACAATAACATTTTAGGCCAACTGCACTTAGAAAAGAAGTAAAAATCTAAGGTGAGCTGGGAAGAAGTCCAGGCACCCCAGGCACCATCTGACTTGCAATTGTCTGTGTATCCTGACATCCACAGCAGATTCTCTGTTCCCTAGATCCCCCACCAACCTCTACTACAATGCTTCATGGGTGGCTGTATGTATGTGTCCTTTGTCACATCCAGCCAATGAGGTACATACACCTCGTGTTCTACAGGGTGTTTCAAAAAGATGGACCCAATTTCAAATGGCAAATGATTTGAAATTGGGTCCATCTTTTTGAAGCACCCTGTAGTTGGAATCCTTTTGGCAAGGTAAATCTGTACTTACACGGTACATCTGCACCCTGGAAGTCCTACACTTCCTACAGAAGACCTGAGGGCACAGAATCCTGCTGTGCTGCCACCTCCTTTCAGCTGCAGATCTTACATGAGCAGAGTTGTGAGGCAGGAGAGGAGAGCAAGACAAGAAAAACAGACCAGGGATCCTGAACAACTCTTAGTAGCGACTCAGTTACATGACATCTTGCTCTAGTGATCATCCATGTTATGTCATTCTACTGTTGCTGATTCCAGAATGTTTCAATCACAGATAGAATTATTAGACTGATCTGTTTCTAAAAGGATTTGTAAACAATATTCTCCACCCTTATGCCAAAAGGAAATGCTTGGTAAAGGATAAAACCAGTCATTCTTTCAGTAGATTTTTTCAGGTTCTGAAGTTCCATAGGGTAGGGAGTCTGACTTCCTCAATTTTAACAGCTGTTGAAGGATCTGCCTTCCCTGGAGTTCTGATTCCTCTTTGTATTTGTTTATACATTTGATTTCTAGCACAGCCTCTGGCAGTAAATTCCCAAATCAAGTACGTGCAACGGCTAAAAGATTCTTTTGATTTAAAACTGCTACCTGATTTTATTATATCTGTGGGAGAAATGATGAATAATACTGAATGCACATGTGCTCAGACTTGAGAAGCACCATCAATACAGTTTGTCACTTTATTGTACTACTGGAGGCATTCAAGAGGGTTAATCTGTTTATAGATTCAAATATTTCTACCTTGGACTCAAGTGATGGAAGAAACACATAAAATGTGGATGATTACTACTAAATTGTGGTAAGCAAAATCTTATTCTGCTAGATGTTGGTGAGCACCTGGAGAGAAAAGGAATAGCCTTTTTCTTGTGGAAGTAACCCCTGAAAGGCTCAGGCCTGGCTGAGATCAGGTCTATGGCCACACAGACACACTACTATTTTACAACACTTCTCCCTCCAGTGCTATTAACTTTGAAGGGAGAAATCCTGAAGCTGTTTACCTTAAACTTCTTTAAGTGACTTGGCAACACTGTTGAAATGTAAATCAAACAAGAAAATACAACTGCTGCTTTTTATATTTTAGTACTACATTTTCATCTGGCAATAAACACTTCCCAGCAAGGCTAACTTGTAAAATGTTCTGTTTCCTTCAAGGATAATCTGTCATGTATCACATGCATGTGTATTATGTACCCAGGAAGAAAACGGGAGCTCTGAAAGGTAATACACAGTTCTCATTTCTCAGCTGACCAGGGGCAGGTTATGAGTTACTGGGCTGGGGGGGAATTAGTATTATCTACTCCTCTCATCATAAGGACAAGAGTAGAAACCTTTCAGTTTCATTATGACATGAGCCCTTACAGAGTGTCTCGTCTTCACCAAAAGCATCACAACATGCAGCGGACGTTCAGAGGTGAAGCAGCAGCACGTTGGTAACCCCACACCAGGTGGCAGCACGGGCACATGAACGGACCAGCACACATTAGCCACAGAATTAAAAGAAAATAAAAAAAATTATATATATCCTATTCCTCTCAACTCTCAATTTCACTATTGCTTGCGAAGAATCATGGTAAGTTACATAATTAATATCACACTTGTGGTATTACCAAGTTAACTTTTCCTACAGAAATTCCCATCATTAATTGTCAAATCTTTGATTTGCCTTTCTGCCCATTTCTTTCGTCCCCAAACGCATTTAACTGCAACACTCAGCTGAGAAATACTGTTGTCAAAGCCACGTGCAACGCCATTTTTCTATTAAGCCTATCCTCACTATATAAAGTATGATGGTTTATAATTCACAAGGATTAGTAAAATGGTTCTAAGGAAGCACTGCTTATAATAACCCACTAAAATTTTCTATTATGACATTGCCCCTGTGCTTAAGTACAGCTTAAAATAATTTCTTAGTCTAAGCATCCCCTTATTTTCCCCAAGTCTGGCACTTTTATTTTTAATGGTTACCATTGATTCTGTCTGTTCTTCACAGGTTGACTGGATATTACATGATTTTCAAATCACAGAGTGCATACTTAAAGATTAATACTTTTCCATATACTGTTTTTGTATTCATTTATTTTGTGAATACAATCACATACCATTAGTAACTACATTTAGCTTTTATTAAGCATGGCTGCACAAAAGAAGAGACAAATACATTTTATTTCACTGCTGCATTTTATTCTGAAACCACTGACCTCATTTTTAGGACTACAGATCTCACAGGTAAAAAGAAGAGAAAAAGATGAAAAAAAAGATGCCATGAATCAGTAATTTAAAAATGTTCTTCTGCCATACAGGAAAAGAAATCTTATCTTTTGCTGTATTAAAAAATTAATGAAAAAATAGTATCCAGTACATGAAGTTATGTTTTGGATCTGAACATAAACTAGATCATCAGTTTCTTTTGACCTCTAGTTTTTGGTTAAGAAAAACCCTGAACAGCTTTGCTGTATGGTTCTTTTCAAAACTAACGCCAAAGAAAACAGGAAAATGCAACTTGCAGTTAAAGACAAAAAATCACACCCTGTGGCTTCTGAGCTTTTAGACAGAAAATGAACAACTAAACCTATATTTGCTTTGTCTTTCGTGTACCTTATGATAAACCTGCTCAGAAGTATTATTAAAATGAAAATTGCATCCTGCTTTAAGTCAGTTTGTTTTACGAATGAACTTGTCTGCTCTAGGTCAGCCAACCTTTGCTTTTTTAAAAAAAACCCAAACCTTTACCATATTTCAAATTGTGTTTTGGTACACTTACACTAACCTCAGGGAACAGTCTTGCAAAACAGGCATCCAAGGGTTATATAGAAGAACAAAAGTAATTTTTAAACTAGTTGTAGTATCTCTTCCTCTCCAAGACTTCTAGTAATACTTAAACATTCAACAGAACAAGCTTATGTATCTGATAAAGATCATCTCCTCTTTTGTGCTGCTTTTCCAACTGGTCAATGATATGCTCAGAATCCACCTAATCAAAAGAAGCAAGATAGAAGTCAGAACATATTCTTAAGGCTGTTTTCCTACATAACATGGTTAAGGAGGAGTTCTGCAGAGTTTTGACAGTTTCAAATCATACAGGCACCTCAGTTCCATGCCACGCATTTCAACATTAGAGCCTGTACTATGAAATGCTGTATCTCATGGTTTGCGTGAGTCAGGATAATGTCACAATCAGTTCCAAAGCATCACAGGTAGTATTTTACATGATGGTGTACAACACATGTCCTGAGATTTTTCCCTGCTGCATCTGAAGTCTGAAGATCCTGATGCAAGGCCTGTATATTAACTTATTATGAAAAGCTAAACATCAATACAACTGAATAGGAAATTATCTTCATAATAACAAAGATAACTGAATTAGAAATAAGAAAATAGGACCACTTGGCTTAAGGCAATACGTCACGACACACTCTAACGCCCCAGTGAATGCCCACTGGAAACAAGTGCCCTTGGTGCTCATTCACTGCTGTCAATCTTCTCAAGCAGAGAGACCCAAATCCCCATTTATTTCCCTCAGGGAGGGTGTATGTAGACATCTTACTGCTGCATTCAGTAATTCCTCACCCCCTTCTAATTAAGAAAATGCACTTGTTCGTCAGGAAATCTAGTGGCCTGCAGAGGCCCTTAAAGAAAGAAAGGTCAGATTTCTAACAGAGTAGGAAGCCAGACTTTTCAACTTTACCAAACCTTCTTGGATTCTGAGAAAGCCGCCCTCCTATCTGATCCCACCACATTCATTCTAAAAGAAGCCAACATCGCTGTCTGCCTAAAAGAAAAATGCCCCTGAAAGCTCAGCAACCCAAACCAAAACTAAAACACATTGCATTAAGATAAATTCCAAACAAGAAAAATTTATCAACCTTTTTCTTTTAGGGCACAACTGCTTAATAGAAGAGTACAAAATTTTAACTTCCAACAAATGTAAAGTGACCTTTACAATCTCTCTCAACTTAATAATCATGAAGTGTTCTAGTTGAAAAGGCTAATTTGTAGAGACAAAATTAAAACCAAACCAAAATACACAACAAACTAAACAGACTCTACAAAAATAAGGTATCAATAGAGGCTAATGAATCCCTTAAACTCTACTCTGCAGTGCTTTCATCTCTTTAAAGTCAATAATTTTTTGTTTGTTTGTTTTTCTCCCCAGGCTCCAAAAAGACATCCTTCCAACTAACTGTACTGGGCTACTCTAACTTTTGTTCCTGAAGAGAATTATCCTTATGGGCTTACCTGATTCCATGCATATGGCTGCTCATACCATGTCGGAGCAATTATCTCTCGAGGCTTTGATTTGCAGATTAAGCTGAAATTACATGAAAATAGCCTCAAATAAATACACTTGTATATGATTAATTACAAATACAAGGAAATTTTTACATTGAATACAGCTGGGCATTTAACAAGGTGTCCTTGCTGAAGAGAACCTTAAATTTTCTTGCTAATCTCATCTGATTCATTCACTTCTCTGTACTTTGCTCCTCTAGTGTAAGAAGTCTAAATTAAAATTTTCACAGGGACACTGTGTATCAGAAGGTATTTTCTTACAAATAAATTATTATTATTTTTAATTTACAAAGTACTAGAATTTGCAGCTGTCATTTATTCTGCATGTTTTATGCATGTTTACTCACCAGAATGCATAATACAGCTATTTTTAGTGTATTTTGTTTTGCATGACAACTCAATTACTATAGATGGTCTGTCTGCTCCAGTTATTTCCTTAAGCTGTACAAAGTACAACAGTAAAGTAGACTTTAATTAATTCTGTCTGGATGTGTTTTTCAAACAGTCATTTTAGCCCTAAGTAGTGGTGACATGTTATAAATACAATTAGCTTTTGAAAAATGCAAAAAATTTATGAAAGACTTCAGGCTACATTTTTACATATTTACTATTATTAAAATAGGTTTTTTTCCAAGACATAAAGCAAAGCACAATCAGAAAAATATACTCAAAAGGAAGAAAGATTTTGCACAAAGAAAAAGACGACATCATGACAATAACCAGATTGTCTCTTGCTTCAAAAAGGTAAAAAAAAGTGGCTGCAGGATCATTGAAAAAGAATCAGTGGAAGCACAAAGATTTTGAGAAAAAAACATTACCACAGAAAGGTATAAAATCCTACAGGTGAAAAAGCCCAGAAGGCTGACGAGGATGAGTGAGTCAGTCAGCACAGAGGAGCTGAGCCAAGGGGCTGCACAGGCCGCTCCTCCCCTCCCAACCAGCCAGAGGCGTCTGAACAATCAGCCCCAAAACCGTCCTGAAACAGCAGCAAGTATTCACATCTAAACAAACAGCAGCGACATTTTTGTGCCTTGAATTTGGCATGGTGTTGACGTCCAAGCACGAGCTCCTGTCACAGTCGCCTCCAGAGGTTTTGTGGTTTGCTCCATTCTGCCTGTCTGCGTTCCTTGACCTCTCCCCACACTCATTACCACGAGTCGCACAAGCCATCTTCATCCCGCTTTGAAGTCTGAACGCAGTACCACATGGCAGCGTCCAAAGGCAACACACACACCAACTGGCCTGAAGTACTTGGACACAAACAGGAAATTAAATATTGCATCAGCAGCGCGCTTGGCAGCCGGTATTTTACCAAGAGCTTTGCAGACATGAAACACACACACAGCTTCCCGTCATCCTGCCCTGGTTCTCCTGAAGTTGAAAGCACAAGCAGCATCTCTGAGGTACCACCTTCATGTAGCTGAACCACCTCTGTCTGGAAGAACACACAACCTGCTGCAAACAAGC
This sequence comes from Patagioenas fasciata, assembly GCF_037038585.1. NCBI lineage: Eukaryota > Metazoa > Chordata > Aves > Columbiformes > Columbidae > Patagioenas > Patagioenas fasciata. Next base: position 60,845,872 of record NC_092524.1, on the reverse strand, counting down.
TGCCACATCTCGGAGAGAAAAGCAGCTGTGCCGCTGGCAGCACGCACGGTGTGGCACCAAAAATGATCACCTGGCTCCCTGGTCACATCCAACATGTCTGCTGGGCAGCTAATGTGTAACGCGTATCTCCACATCTTCCAGATAGTCTATGCTCTTATTTCCAGTGCCTCAAGAGGGAATGCTGACTCCCCCTGGCACTTGTTAATTTATTATAAAATGCATCACGCTGAATTTTCTTTCAAGTTTTAGAATAAGAAATATGGGCACTTGCTTTCAACTGTGAGCATTGTAATAGTTTTTTGACAGCTGGGGAAAAAAGTTAGCTGAGCAGGTACATTCAAAAACAAGAAACACCTGAACACTCAGCATAAACAGCTGCTCTGATAATAATTTTGATAACCTAGGGTAAGGACAGCTGAGCTTGAAAGGTTCTGATCTTTATCAGATGAGGAACTGCCTGACTTTGGCATAGTTACTTCAGGAAAGCTCTATTCGTGAAAAAGGTCACGTTTCCTAGAGAGGAGGCCAATACTAGAGAACAGAACATAACTCTGAACTCACAGCTGAGCCAGAGCTCTTTCTGAAATCTGTTCAGTACGGAGCCAGGTAAGGATGAGAAAAGTCTCCTGATGATACAGAAGCACTAAAACACACACTACATTTACAAACAAGGGAAGATTTTTCACAGCATGCTCAGCAGTGTCAGACATTAGAAGGAGCTGTTACCAGGATATCTCATTGAAATGACTCCCCTGAACACTTCCCACACACCACAAAGTGAAAAAATTCTCAAGACTGGCTGCACTGACTCACAACAGCTTTTTCAGAACCACTGTTTCAGTTACAAGAAGCAGGGAGATATGCTGGAAAAAAAGGCAGGTGGCCTGACTGCAATTAATAAATTAACCTGCAACCTCCAGCCGTTAACTTGGCCAACACCCATCCTACACAGGGCTGTTGAGGGAGGAAAGGCAGCACACACAATTCAAACTTAACACATAAGGAGAAAGAATTCTAACTCCTTCTGCACCCCTGTGTCATAGGACTTCAGTAGCTTTGTCATGTCAAGGGTGCACAAAGCAAAGATACATCAGAACTAGTATCCTGCAGAACAGGTTTTACAGTCTAGGTTTTATGACTCCTTAGCAATCTGTCTTCCCTGCAGAACCAGTGCTTCCACAAGAAGTCTGAAGTTGTTGAGTGTGCTGCTTTATAAATAAACAAAGTAAATGAAATGTATCATTAAATGAGAACATATATTATTTCCCCAAAGCCTAATCTGAGCTATGCTTCAAGCAATCATTTATTTTGTTTTTGCTGAGACTCTGAAAGAGATCTTATTCCTACAACATTATTACCATAGAAGTTTCTGACGAATGCTTTCCTGCAGCTGTGTCATTTTGTCTTCTCCAGAATGCGCTGCACATTCTCGAAGCAGCTTATTAATGGCTATCCTTAGGATGTTTATCTGTAAAAATACCAGCGAGAGAATATAAAGCACTCTAAACAGGCACTAGTTCTGTCTTACACTGACATGAAGGTGGCTGTGGCACCCACACCACCGAACTTCAACTGGAATATTATTAACATAAGCAAAAACATCTGAAACTTTAGAAGAACTTCTTCCTCCAAATGTATTTCTGCTGGTCACCTATATTAACGTTCGGTCACTTAATATCACAGTCTTCAAGGTTATCCAGGTATGCCATAAAATGTAGAGGCTATCGCTTGCCTGAACTTTTTTCGACACAATTTATTCCCTAAAAGTTTTAAAGGTCAGTTCATAATTTTCACAAGCACAACAGCGTGGTGGTACCATTCTGGCTACGGTGCCACGAATACAAACATCACACACGCCACGCCAGTGCCTTCAGAAAACAACAGCTCACAGATATTTGCACCAGCATTTTCACTGCATCCTTAAAAATCCTCTAGATACCACTGGCCACCACCTGACGGACCTGCTCTGTACACAGAACTGATCGGGGCATGCGACGTCCTTCACTGTCTGAAGCACATGTCAAATCCAGCTCACTGTCCTGCAGAGCCGAGGACATGGACACACCTCCTCTGGCATATCCCTGCCTATGAGTTGCAAAAAGGCTGTAATGAGGAATACTGGGGGTTTTATTGTTTGGTTGGTTGATCTGCTCTGGGAGAATTAGCTTGACACAGATGATTTAGCAGAGCTGAAGACTACAAAGCAGTAATGCTGGGCTGATCAGTATAAACTAAAATAATCTTAAGAACGTAACTAACAAGTATTGGTATCTGATTAGTGAGAAATCTATGCTTTTGTTTTGAAAAGGGTACAATGTATTGTGCTATAATATTTTGTGTATAGAGGGTGTAACATTTTTCTGATATGAATCCAAGGTTATAAACAGGTAGTACACCATAAAAAAACTCCAAAGCCACAGATTAAAACAAGTTTTTCATATTAATTCTACGACTTAAACTCTGATGCATGGAATTCTGCTTAATTCCCACTATAGTGAAAATTCTTATGCAGGTTTTACCTCTGTTATGTCTTTGACTCCAATATGCGTATCAAACGTCAGCTCCATGTCATTTTCTGGAAATAGTGGAGCCCCACAAGTCTGACTCCAACCCAAACCACACAGAACACCAGTAAAATCCTTCCTACATTTATCAACCCTATAAGAAAAAAGAAAGAAAATAGTCTCACCTAGAGAAAGAGAAGAGACAGACTTAAATGAATTAATTTGACTAAGCCAGCTGAAGCAATATACAGGTGTTTCAATGAAGCTAAAAATCCTGAGAGGCATTCACACCTAGTCATACTGTTTTTTAAAATATAGCGATGAAATAAAACTAAAGTTTTGGTTATGAAAACACAGAACTTAAAAAGAAAATAATACATTTGCAAAATGAAACTTTAACTAAGGAAAGCCAGCTTCACTATGCTGAAATGACAGTTCACAGATAGAAGAATTTAAACAAAACACCATAGTAATGCAACTGCCAGAACTCAGCTGTCAGAAGAATCACACGAGTTCCTCTCCTCACATAGATTTAAAACTTGACAGTTCTACAGTTCACCTTCCTTGGCTTCCAGCACAATTGTCAGGAACTGTATTTATTGCCTTGTCGATATACTGAAAGCTGGAGAGAGACTTTTTACAAGGGCGTGTAGTGATGGGACAAGGTTAGCTGTAAGGAAGACATTCTTCCCCATGAGTGTGGTGGGGCACTGGCACAGGCTGCCCAGAGAAGCTGTGGATGCCCCATCCCTGGAAGTGTTCAAGGCCAGGCTGGATGGGGCTTTGGGCAACCTGGTCTAGTGGAAGGTGTCCCTGTCCATGGCAGGGGATTGGAACTAGAGGATCTTTAAGGCCCCTTCCAACCCATACCATTCTATGAATATCATGAGGGTAGAGCGTGCGGCACCAATTCATAAGTACATGAAGTAAGTTATCTTAGCTACATACTATACTAAAACTGATGAAAGATACAAGAGTCACATGAACAAGAAGAGAATATCTAAATGCTGAAAGCACAGCAAAAAAAAAAAGTCACCGATTTGTGAGGGTTCAAAAAAAAAAAAAACAAACCCCAAAAACCACCACCAACAAAAAAAACCCACACCACTTCTTAAAACACATGAATACCTGAGTTCTATAGCAGGAGCGAACAGCATACTGAGCAGTGCAACCAGGCCAGGAATAGGAGGCATCAAAGACGTTTCCTCCAATATCACAGTAGATCCTGTTGCCAAAAAAAACCCCAAAAAACTAAAGAGTATCTAATGAAAATGAAACCTCAAAAAGACATAACGTAGAACTACAGTGAGATATTTACTTGTAGAACTATTCACTGAAAACCAAAAGTCTAGAGCAACTATCCAAACATTTTTATTGAGCATTACCACTTGCATTTGCTGATAAAAAAGCAGCAACCAGCAATTGCTGAAATGGATCTTCTGGAGCATCATGGACAACAACAGAGTTTATGCTTTCCTTTATTATGAAAACTTTTCTGGGGAGGAAATAAGAAATATTTTCAACATTAAAAAAACCAAAAACGATACAAACATGTAAAAAAAGACTATTTTCAATTCACAATGCAACCTCAATACATAGCAGTTATTGGCTCAAGATTACCTGAATACCATTTAGCAGGTGTATGTATGATAGGTAATAAATAGTCTCTCCGTAAGACATCACAACACCTCTAATAAAACTATTCTTAAAATTTTACATAGAAATAGCGTACATATTAATGTAATTCAGGCCTGATTACTTCAGTCTTTTCAATGAATAAAAATTCTGTAAAAATCTGTAAGAGTAACTAGGATGGCTTTTGCCTATTTAATGAAAATAAGAGCTGAGAACGTGCCTATATGTCACAGTAAAAGTCTCATACCTGAACTGGGACGCTCTGGTTATACTGTAGCATTTAACCTCATAAGGACTGAATGGGCCACAAACTGTTACCTTTGAAAAGGGAGAGAACAAATGATATTCTAGTTAGCCAGCACCTGGGTCTCTTCAAACCAAAATCCTTTATAAACAAAAATAAGTTGAGCAACACTGAACTGATAAATTGATAAACAGCATTTTCTTTTCACCACCTAAAAAAACTTTGTTTGTTGAGGCACCTAAACAAAAATGTATTTTCATAGGTGCTGGGGACTGACAACTTCTGTCTGTCTTAAAAAACACGAGTTCAGACTTCACAGAGCACCTAACAACATCAGATCATTTTTGTTTACATGAGCAGGTCTTTAATCTTGAAAATGCCTCACTTTATCAAAGTGAGCAGTTAAACAGGATTACTCCTGTGGGTAAACTGCACATGATTAGGCACTTGAAAGCCTGAAATTCTGTCAGGTTTGAAACAGGAAAAGAATTGTAAGACATACGATGCTTAATTTGTAATCAGAATGCAGAACAGGACACGCATTTCATGTTTTATTCTATCTTACCAGTGACTAGATATTTCAAAATACGTAAGAATAACACTGTTTCATGATTATCAATTACTGGAGTGTTTGCTGCATCACCTATTCTAGCTGCTTACCTATCGCTAGCTGAGGAAAATGCTTTAATATGGTCATAATCTTGCAGTAGCTTATATAATGAAGATTATCACATGTGGAAACATTGTGCTCGGTTGTTTGGTTTTTCAATTTTATCTTTGTTCTGTAGAGGTTTAAAGTGCTGCCTTAGAATGTGTTATAAGAGTCAGTTCACTCAGCTCTTTGGCTATACTTAAAACTTTGTTAAAATAGACTCATCTGCCATGGTAGTCACATTACGGCTTTCTACCAGCACAAGGCAGACTGAACTATGAAAGGCATCAAGTATGGTTTGGTTATTAAAAGTACTTCTAGTTATCATCTCGATTCTAACAAAGTAGGGTCGTATAATGACATACTAAAATCACCACTCAAGTTACCTTATGGGTTGGTGCACCAGATTTATTGTCAGAAAACAAGTTTAATAATCTTTCAATGAGATGCTTTTCTTCCTCTTTTGAAGGTACAGGCATTTTCCCTCCTTCCTGTACTTGATCAAAAAATGCCTCGAGGAAATCATGGCTTTGCTACATAATAATGGAAAAGTGTTAAAATCATGACACACCTATGTTTTTCAAAAATTTTACAAAAAAGGTGATATGCAAAGAACATGGATACTCACATACAAATACAAAAAACTGTGTTCCTATCACCTTTCAGATTATATGAAACGTTAAAATGGAAGACAGTTAAAGCTATGAAACAGTTGCATTTTTTCAAAATTTCAGAAAACAGTGGAGCAGTTCAACTGATGCCATTTTCTCCTGGGAAACAGCTCTTTCAAAGGTGTCTCAAAGCAGCAATGCTTTTGGCCACCAGCTAAATATGAATTATGCACACATAAAAACACACTGTCCCATTCAAATATTAATCTTGCCTAATTCCCATGGCATTAGTCAAGACTTCAGCTCAACTTCTCAGGACTTCAGACAGCCTGAGCTGAAATAAATCGGTGTACGAAAAGCAGAAGCAGCTGCCTCAATACATACTTTTGATTCGTACGATTCTTCCGCCGGTTCAGCGAAACATTCTTCAATAAGCACATTGCGAATATTCACAAGCTCATTGCACCTTGAGTAACGGAAGACATCCACGTACAGAACACTGTGCACCACTGAATACACCTCCACGAGAAGAGAGTAGCCATTGACTAGTGAGGCAAATCTCTGGCTGGCACTGTAACTCCACCCCTCCCCACACACAAAGGATTTTGCAGATGGACGCATCTTGTGTATTTTGAATTCTAAAGCCTAAAGCAAAAACATTGAAAACAGCGCTTGCTTGAGTACAGAATCAGCACAAATTCTTTCATATTCTCAAACTGTTTGAATTAATAACTATAAATGGCTTCATAATTATTGCAGTGGCATATGTTCATTCCTAGGACGGCTGTGAAGCTACTGGCATAATTCCTTTTCCGTCATTGGCAACGCAGCTACACACTACATCTCATATCACTTCAATATTGTACATAAATGCTAAGGAATCTGAGAAACAGAGCATAAATAAAAGATAACTGGGTATTAATTCACCATCCACATGAAAGTATTAGTGAGTGCGAAGATGTCTTCTCTGGAAAAAACTTTACAATGCACATTTCTTCTCAACTAAGGTAACAGAAAACTCGGCAAGTTTTCATTTAATCTCCTTCCACAATCACAGTCTGTAATTACATCTTTGAATGACTTTACAACAAATTTACAACAAAAACCCTATTTTTTTTTCTAGCTGGTCATTAAAATTGGCCATTAAAAGATTAGGCCTCAAGTGGAAATACATTTCCCTCTAGTACATCTGAAGATAAGAGAAAAAAAAAAAGGATGCTTCTTGCCAAAATTTATACTTTATTTTAAAAAAGAGTAGAATTAAAGAAAGCCAAACAAAATTAAACCAGTCAAGACCTAATACAAAGAAGAGATAAATAAAATAAAACCATACTTCTCATTTTCATCATCAAATGCTTCAGAGAACAGAATTAGTGTGATACACCTGTTTCAATTAGCTGGAAAATATCTGAATGAGGACTGAAAAGCCAAATATCACTTGAAGGCTCCAGTTATTTTGGTTGTAAATATAGCTCAAGAGAATTAGTCTTCTGTAAAAATTAGCTATAAAGTCCCTCAGCTTTGTGTTACAGATCACTATTTAATTATCAAGAGACTTCTGTCTGAAAAGATCCAACTAAAGCCGGGAGTTCAAAGAACAGCAAAGCAGCACAAAGTGAAACCACGGATTTCCAGCTTTGTGAGATTCAAATCTGGTATCTCCTACACATTTGTCATGTAACTAATGGTGTAGCAGAGTAGGAGTTTTGATGGAGCAAAAATACGCTGCAGAGTAACTGTACACAAGATACTTGTTTCTGTAGACTTGTTCCATGCAGACAAGGAGGGATACGCTGCTGCCTCTTACCTGGAGCAGGAGCAGCCAGGTTTAAGCAGAGTAACAGATTAAGCTAGTCCTTAATAGCTTCTCCTCTCTGGGCTGTTTCCTAGGCTGTATAAACCTATGACATTTGCTCAGAGGTTCTTTAGACTAAAGCAAAGCTGATCTGCTGCTCAGCTTGTTACTTCTGAGCTTTGCGTATTAGCGGGCAATAGAGGAACCGGAACAACATTCTCCTTCTAGAGAGAAGTTCTATTTCTCACAGAACTGATGGACAGCAAATAAACCAATAACCAAAAGCAAAGCATGGCACAAGGCAGCTGTCAGAGCCATTTCATCTTCTGCTGTTCCTGTGATTACAGGTGGGAGACAGATCCCACTACGTTGTTCCCACAGAAACAGGATCAGTTCAAATATTCAGTTAAAATTAAAAAAACCCCCAGAAATACAGACAATGTTTTTTACATCCAGTCAGGCAGCAAGTTCAGGCTTTTTTCTTTATGTCCCCCTCTCTAGAAAATGCCCCTGAAAACAAAAGGCTGGATAACATTTCCCTAGAATTAAATACAATGCAATCCAGTCACACACAGGAATTACTACTCTGTGCAAACACACCTGTGGAAAACATTTATCCACCTGCTACTGAAGGTGATTTGTACGTGCTCCTACTAGTAAAAGAGATGGTACTTCTTTATTATTCTGAAAGGCATTATGATTGGAAATAATCTTCTCTTTATCAGACCAGACATGAAAATATTAAGCAATGGCAAATACCATCACCCCTACCTGGAAAGGAAGCTCTCGAAGACAGCTTGGAATCTCTTTTAATCTGTTTAAAGGCACTTTTGATCTATTGCCATAATCCACAAAAAATACCTGGAAAAAGAATCAAGAGCATTTGCAAATATTCCTTAACATTGAAAGTGCTACTTTTAGTGGCAAGGAAAGCAACAAGTTAAGTTTAATAATTACAGCACAACAAAATCTTATCAAGTGAAATGGAAGCAAATTCAGAATCTGGAAAACATGCAAATGAAGTCATGTCAAAAATTACATGTCAAATTTTATCATGTATTATTTGACCCCTTAGCTTAAACATTCACTGGTAATGCAAATAACCTGCTAAATCTGGAAAAGGTAAATTATTCTGAAAGGCTCTAATTCTCTCCCCACAATTAAATCTGTATAACCTTGCTTTTTAACAGTGAGTGATACTACCTGATAATTGCTTTTACATAAGCAAAGGCCTAACACGGGTCAGGTGACTGTTAATAAATGCAAAAGAGAAAGCGATGAGATTAGCATTGTTATTCACTAGTTTTCTGTGACTTTAAACAGACGACAATGTTCAGTATTAACGTTAGAGTGGTAACACCCAGTTATGTTAAGAAACCAAGAAATTCAAAGGAGGAATGGGCTGTGCAAAGGTCAATCGTCAATCTCACACACAAAAATCTGTCCTTAACTGCTGAAAAGTATTGGACTGAAAAATGAAAACCAATCTTGAACTGTGGCACTAATTTCAATTACTGATCTTAGAACAAAAAGCCAAAATGTTCTGATGAATTTGCTGATGATGTGTAACTTAAGAACGTAAACACTGATACAAAAGAGATCACACCCAATAGACCTCAGAACTCAACAGGAATAGTGAAAAAACAAATAGTATGAAGTAAAAGATCATATCCTCTGGAATTTTTAACATTTTCTGCTATAAACACACTGTTTTTATAAATTCTAATTAGCTGGAAATTACCAAGGAGACAGAACTGAGTATAAGATGCCAGGAGGTGGCCCATGGAAAAAAGCTACAAAAAGGCAAATGTGGCATGTACCACACATCGTATTTTCAAATGCAGGGGAGAAACACTGTTGGAAGAGGAATACTGGCATGGTTGCACAAGCAGAGGCAGAACGCTAAGTACAGCAGCATGCATAATGCGAGGTCAAAACAAACCAGAAGACTGAGAGAGAGACCAGGTGAACAAGAGTCAATGCACTGTGTGAGAAGGGAAAGAGTGCAGCTTGCTTCAATTAGCAAAACAAAGTCCAGGAAGTAAAAGATAGACAAGAAACTGGAGGGGAGAGAAAAGAGGAGGAAAATATATGTAAATCAGGGGAAGAAACACTGGCATAACAACAAGCTTAGATGAATTGGCCATGAATGACTGAAAACTGCCAATACAGTGGGGGCAAGAATCTTTTCAGATGGATCTCAGTATATTTATGAAGAGGAAGTGATGGGTTTGCTGCCAGCAATACAGCATTAGGTTCTGACCTAGGCATTCCCTACCACGTTCTCAAAGCTACTGGAGGTTTTAGTCTTTATTTTGCTTCACTCTGCTTCAGCACACAAGACACTTTAACTGTATCAACAACAGCCTCTCAATTTAATACTAAAAATGCTCCTGTGTTCTGGAAAAGAACCTAATTAATCTATTCTGGCAACATTCTATTAAGGTTTGATTTTAGTTCTAGTTCTACAGATTTCTTTATGGGAATAGTTATAATTATTATGAACACAGCGCTCTGTATAAAATAAAGCATAGCTCCAAGATTGTTAACTCAATTACATCCTACCAATTCAATATGACATAATGTATTACTGTACCTCAGCAAAATCTCCACAAACACACAGAATACGAGCTCTACAGTATCCTCTGTTTCCCAGCTGACTGAATGGTGCCAGACAAACCAAATCTGGATGTGGAGACACTGACAAATCCATCAGGTTCTGGTAGTTAATTTCAGCAGTTAGGGCCTGGAGTACAGTCCTGTTTTTTTCATCTATCCTGTAACCCCAGAAGTGTCCAACTTCCACTATCTGAAAGTATAAAAAGCAGAAAATATCAGGTTTCATAAGATTTTATTCTTCTACATCAAATACAGAACACAATTGAGCAAAATCCATGAAAGTATTCCTATTACTGACACAAACATAGAAACGTTCTCGTAATTTTTTAAATGTTTATCTGCTGTGCAACTGCAGTATTTTTCATCTAAATAGACCCCAATGTAAGCATTACTAAAATACAGAAAATTAAGAAAAGACTGCTTCCATTTTCTAAACCAAATTTACATACAGGAAATATAAGATATAGAGTAGATTAGACAGACACATACAGCTATAGTTGTCTTTACATTTATGCCTACCTCCAGCTAACATTTACTGCCACCGAATCTCACATTTTGTCAAGTGCAAATAAATCCCAATGTTTGAAATTTATTTCCGAAATGCAAGTAACGTTAGCAAAGAACTACTAAAAATCACACCAAGAATACTCTCCATAACTCTTATGGATATCTCTGTGCTAAAAATATTATTAGTGCCCATTCTTTTCATTTAAGCTTGTCAGATATTAATCTCTGCAAATTATCCAGGTACCAATTATTAGATACAACCTACTTCAGATGTGCAGCATTCCTACCTCTGTAATCTTGATGCACAGATGACGGTTTGGGATCATCTCTGACTTCTGTAAAGCACCAAATGAGATTTCCACAGGCTCCACTGTCTGTTTCTGACAATCCACATTTACTCTAAAACGTTTACGGAATAAAGATGCTAAATACTTGTAAATTACAACTCAAGAGTTCAATTTTTTTGCTTTAATTTGCTTCCCAGGGTGTCCCTAGGGCACTTTTATGTACTTAATAACTTTCACTTATAAATATATAAATTCAATAGAATGTAAAATGACCACACAGAAGCAAAATATTAGAGAGAAACTGTCTGAATTTCATTATGAGCAAACACAGGAAGATATACATGAAGAAGCAACTGTGCCATCAATTTATTAGAAAATCACAGAATAAAGATTAAGTAGTGAGGCTTTTTGCTGTGGCATGCCTCCTAATTTATTGAAATAAAAAAATAAGACTTAACTACACTACAGTGGAAAGACAAATTCAGCATATATATCTAGCATATACATATACTTAATATATAATATTCCTTTTACTTGACAAAAGCTAAAGACTCTAAAATTAGTCTTCCAGCCTAGAAAACTACTTCTTTAGTCCCTCAAGAACTAATTTTCACTAAAATTTTAAGTGTTGTTTTGAGCACAGTGAAACTGCTAAAGTGTTTTATTAAAAACTAAGTACAATCAACTGGAAGGGAAATATTCTCCCATGCTTTAAAATTTCCAGTTTATTCCTGCCTTCCTATTTTAGATTTCTTATTTTGAAACATTAAAATAGCTGCAGACCAATCAGAATCTAGGTAGATTACCATTTTAGCAAACTGTTTGTATGACCTGAAGCTGAGAATCACAGACACCATATAAAACAAGGAAACCCGCCTGCCAGATTTTTCTGGCAAAAGCAGGTATGGACTAAAGAGACTCACTATGCTGCCTTCCTCATCAGCAGTTTCTATTATGCCCCCCAATTTCTGTTCTACTCCTCCTCTCTCCCTTTCTTTAATGTCCCCAAATGCCACTCATTTATTTTGGTTCTAGCAAGGCCCACATTGTCTCTAGCATAAACAAAAATTACTGTGTACAACCATATTTCCATATGCCAAAGGCAAATTATCAGAACCTTAAAAAAGGACAGTACTTATTTGGAGTTCTCTTAAACAGTAAAACACCTTTAAATATGAAGACATATTTTAGACAATCATGTTATTTCTACCCCTGCAAAAACGTTCCGCTTACCCAAAATTTACACATCTGTTTTTTGAACCTAATGTCTTCCCTGGTGACACTTCCCAAGGAAATTCTCACTGGATCCTACAAACCTCACTTCAACTTTACACTGCAAAGAAACCCATTTTCTGTATGCAGCACAATTACCTTAGAGATTTCACAGCTCTCACATCTGGCAATTGCCTTTCAATATCTTCTGGATAATGAACATTCAGCTCAAGAGGAATTTTCAGCTGTGCCATCTTGACTGACAGATACACTGCAGGAAGAATCTTAAAGCCCTCCACTGGGTTACGGGAGAACTCCACAAAAGCCCTATTCAAAAATCCACCAAATAAAGTTGCAATAGATACCTGATGAGGAATCAAAACCCCACAAAAACCCAGAAGAGCCATTTCTTCTCCCTGTCTTTATCTTAACAGGGCAGCAAACAGTAAATGTAGGTTCCCCACAAGCTTTGCCTACTGCTCATATGCACCTTAAAACTTCAATTATGGTGATGGTTATAAGGAAACTTTCTCAGAAGCACATGCCCAATTTACTGAGTGTGTTTAACACAAATAGAAAGGATGTGAAAACATATGTGAATAAGAGTTAAAAATTGGAAAAGGCGCTACACAAATTCAACTTCGGGCAGCTGCAGTCCAAAGTTAGCCACAAGATGAGCCAAAACAGCCAGTCACATGCACTTTGTGCAAAGCCATCTGACTGTACAAATAAGCGGAATTCAGTATACAGCTTAGAAATAAATACAGACGGATCGGCTGCAATTAAGATCCAGTGTTACACAACAGAAGAAACAAAGCAGAAGGCAGTCTCTAACATCATCTGATGTTATTCCAACCAATGTATATCAAACTTCAAACCCACCCTTCTTACTCTAGCCAATATTTTAAAAATAAATTACTGACTCTAAGGAGATGAGAAGAAAGAAACTCCTTTTGTCAGTGCACCATTGATAAAGAAACTGATTACGAGATTAATAACTGAGAATATAAGAAAGGCAGGATACCTGAAGTATTTTATACTTACTTTGATCCATCATAGGTAATAGATTTTACCTGCCCACACTGTCTAAACAGTGACTGCAACTGTTTATGGTATAGATATCCATAAGGAGGAATATTCTTCAGCTGTTAAGAAAAAGAAGTTTAAATTTAGGTACATTAAGTCATTTCAATGTATTAAGTTCACCTAAATAGTTGCCTTCATCCTTCACTTGCACTGCAATAGTGACATACAATCTAACCCCCAAATTCCAAAAATGTTATATAGTACATTGAATTCAAAAATCTCAAAAAAAAAACCAGTGAAAATCAGAGTTTCACTCCTAATGCTGTCCTACTACTTCAAAACCAGTAGATAAATGTTTTCTAACTATCAATCACAGAATGTCAGGGATTGGAAGGGACCTTGAAAGATCATCCAGTCCAATCCCCCTGCCAGAGTAGGAACACCCAGATGAGGTTACACAGGAATGTGTCCAGGCGGGTTTTGAATGTCTCCAGAGAAGGAAACCACAACTCCCCTGGGCAGCCTGGTCCAGTTCTGGGCCCCTCAGTTCAAGAAGGACAGGGAACTGCTGGAGAGAGTCCAGCACAGGGTGACAAAGATGATTAAGGGAGTGGAGCATCTCCCGTGTGAGGAAAGGCTGAGGGAGCTGGGTCTCTTTATCTTGGAGGAGACTGAGGGTGACCTCATTCATGTTTATAAATATGTAAAGGGTGAGTGTCAGAAGGATGGAGCCAGGCTCTTCTCGGTGATGATCAACAATAAGACGTGGGGCAATGGGTACAAACTGGAACACAGGAGGTTCCACTTAAACATGAGAAGAAACTTTTTCCCAGTTGAGGGTGACAGAACACTGGAATGGCAGCTTCATTTGCAATTATATGTATTTCTTTGATTTTTTTTTTCCTAGAAGCTGTCTGGTGTCCCTCTTTTTCCTTGTAACAGAAAAGCAATGAACTCCTACACCTGCATGTCCACCACTGGGAACTGGGCAGCGTGCATAGCCTGGGAAACAGGAGGAGCTACATGTTCTGGCAGAACTTCCATGTATTGAGTTCCTGAGGTATGGTGGGACAGCTTGCACAACTGGAGAGCACTTACAGAAGGATACGTGCTGCTTAGGAATGACAAAGAGCAACCTGCTGGTCTGCCCTGTGTCAAGGAGTAGGTCAAATATAACTTGCTCCTACGTGGAGCAGGCAATGGTACAACCCAGCTCTTCTGGGTCAGGACAAGAGGTCAGTAAGGGTAACACTGAAGTTTGTAACAGAGCATCAGTCAGGATGAAGCCGACAATCTTTAGCCAACGTGCGGAAGTTTCCAGACCACAGACCCTGTAACTTAGAGGGAGGCAATGAGCTCCCTGATAACCTGCTACAAGGTCTGGACACAAGCTCCCAGATTTCTGAAGGGTGTTGCAAGTAACTTCTTAACCCAGTCATGAGCTGAACAGGGCTCCTCTGGATCTATTAGTGAACAATGCAGAACCTGTTAGTGAAGTGATAATCACAGCAGCCTGGGCCAGAGCAACCAGGAAAGAGAGGAGCTCAAGATCCTAAGGAGAAAGAGAAAGACAAGCAGTAGAATACACATCCTGAAGTCCAAGACAGCACAGTTTGGTTTATTCAGGGAACTGGTAGGTGGGATCCCATGGGAAGCTGCACAATCTCCATCCTCAGAGCTTTTCCAAACCCAAGTGGACAAAGGCCTAAGCAACATGGTTTGAATTCACTAATCCTGCTTTGACCTTGTCATCAGTCTAGATGACTTCATGAGGTCTCTTCCAAATTGAATTAAGTGATTTTGTTATTCTTCTTGACTTTTAACCTTGAAACCAGTACAAATTGCTGAAGTTACTGGAGGTGCAAGACCTTTTCAAAGGCATTCTGTTAAGAATAACATTCCAGTTAAGTAGACTGGGTTGCACAACATTAAGTATAGTGGATTCCATAGATCATAAATAGCTAGCTATAATGGATTATGACTTTATCATGTATGACCAAGGCAACAAGAAAGCGTCATGCATTTCAACAATTCTGTGAGCTAAACTAGCTTGAAAACTAACTGCAAAGCAACAGAATTACTTTCTCCTACTTTGAGCAGCTGTCTGGCTCAGGAGGCAGGCAAGTTCCAACATCAAAGGGAACGTGCAGTCACAAACAAAGCGGGACCCCCAGCAGCACTAATCTATATCAGTTTGAGGCTGCAGTTTCACAACTATTCACATGCCATTTTAGCCAGATAGCCATTTCTCCATCTCATTCTTACCCAATCATCTCTCATAGGGGACCTTGCTTTAATACAGAATCACAGAACTCCTAACTAGCAAGTTCAAACTTCTGGACTTTAAACTGTTCTTCAGCAGCTATACAACTGTCTATTCTCTTTGGTTGTTACAACCTTAGACAGTGAAGAATAGATTATTTTTAGAAAATCTTCATATGCCTTGAAGTTACAGTACTAAGGTCAGCTGCTGGACAAAAACACAGCCTAGGTCCAACTGCAGAAACTGCCTCAAGACAAGATGATTTAGCAAGACCAGAAACTGGGAGGAATTATTGCCTTTTATATCTTTGGTACACACCATTAGGAGCATCATATGGCTATAAGATAAATCTCTCAAATTAAGAGCTTGAGGAACTTGGAGGACTTGTGCCCAGAAAGATCATTTACAATGATGAAAACAGCAGCTACTTCTTCCTTCTTCAAGATAACAAGCAGTTGATATACGAGCAGATAAAAAGTTAAATACACTAAAAGTAAATAGCTCCTTAGATCTAAGAGTTTAACCTTAATCAATGTTGCTGTGGCAAGACTAATCTTGTCTTTATTCCACAAGACTGGGTCTAGTCTGTTCAACAGGGCATTTTTTTTCTTCAATATCCTGAAGCAATGTTGAAAACTTTCAAAACCATACACAAATGTGTTTGTGCACATGTTTTGCCATGCCAGCATCTGCTACAGTATAGAACGAGCCTTCCTTCTTGGGTAAGCAGTAAAGCATGAAACAATTCCTCAGCAGTAAGCTTTTATGAGTTTCTCTCCCACTTAATCTATTTTCTCTTGTGACAACACAAGTCTGTTCTCCAAGGCTCCCTGGTTTGTAGGTTTGTTTTCTTTAAGCACAGGTCAGGGTTATTTTACGATGTTATACCTAGTGCAGGCACCTGTCTAAACTGTGTACTATTTTGCAGAATCAACACGGCCATTTCAGACTTGCACTTATTTTATCAGATAAAAATATTTCTAAAAGATAAAAGGAAAGCAGAGTGCAATATCTGAGTACTCTTAAAGCAATAAGCAGGTATGCCATGCACTACCAAGTAGGAGATTACAAAAGAGTAACATTAAAGTTGCAACAACACATTTCATAAACACTCACTAAAAGGTACCCTGGATAGTCCTGTTCTATTTTTCAAATCTTTTATCCGTTTTATGAAAATTGTCTGCCTGTACAAGACCAGCAATCAAATGCACAGAAGCAATTCTCAGTAGAAATTCTTAAACTGCCCACCCACACAATGTTTACTATATTGGGAGAAAGAGAGATGGGTGAGAACTTATCAAGTGAGAATCAGGGATGACCTTCTCTGTCCTTGCCTATGACAGAAAAAAAACAAAACCAAAACCAAACAAACTTGAAAATAGCACCCAACAGTACGTATTTTTATTACTTGATTCTTTATTTTCATTTGCCTTTTTAACATACCAGTACAGTGGTTTTTGGATCTTTGCCATCAAGGTCTCTCACAGCAACTACTTCATCACATTTGCCAAAAGTAAAGTAGTTTGGATAGAAAGCACCAGCTATTACAACCTGAAATCAATAAAATATTTTGTAAAACACTGCAGATTGATACTCAATTTCTTGAAAAGAGAAACACTACCAACATAAGGAGATGCCGATAGATCTTCATGTGAATATTTTTTCCTGTCTCTTTCCAGGAATTAGTCTAATCTTGGACAAAACATTAATTCATACAAAATATTAAAAATATACTTTTTATAAAAAGAGTTCAACTTTGGAATAATTTTACAACATTTCAATATTTTTGTATGCAGACTTGCTCTATGAAAACTATAATTGTTATCCTTGATTTGAACAAGAGTCTCAATTTTAATTAAATTCGCATAAAACAGCTACATGAATCTCCTTCAGTTTTCATGTTACCTCTTACAGTATTTAACAATTCAGCTCTGAAAAGTTCACTGCTTATACAGTAAAGCCAGTTGCCACTGAAACAAACATATAGGTCTGTGAAAAGAAAACCACTACTGATCAGTCCAAATAAGACAAGAAATTTAAATAGAAATTTGACAAAGTTACAATAGGTGAAAGACATCTAATTTCCTCCCCCACCCCAATAACTAACCAAGCCAGTGGTGGTTCAACTAGACTACTCAAAACAAGAGAAAACATCATTTTCAAAACTGTTAGTTCTTGGCCGTCCAACACAAACTATCCTTCTTTAGAGTATATTTATGACCTTAACAAAGATTAGTCTAGATATGCAATTTAATTCATCTCAGTATGACTTGGTTTTATTTTGATGAGCTGTCAGAAATGAAGGGACAGCCAGAGGACCAACTTCATGTGAATTCTGAACCATTAAAAGGAACATTAGTTGTCCTTCTAAGTTGTCAAAACAAATTGTTATTTTTTCAGCTGCAATCTCCATTTGCAGAGAGTTTTGAAACACAGGTGTGATCCTAGTTCATAAATACTAGTCTATAAAAATCCAGTCATAAATTTTGTAAAGAATGGCTCTCCCCTGAAGAGTCAATAAAGCATTACCTGCAAAATGAAGCGTTGTTTGTAGACACTTTCCTGACTCAGAGCACATGGTTGATCATTAACATACATGTTAAATGCTCTGACTCGCTCCTTCAAGTCGTAAAATAACTCTGCCACCTGAAATTTGAACTCAAAGTTTCATATTAAACAGATCAAACCCATCCACAAATTAAAATAAAATCTGTTAGTAAAACTCTGAAGTGGGCAAACTCCCTTTCCTTTTTAGCTGACACTAGTGTGCACTTCACTTAACACAGTGTTGAGCATCTCTGCCTCAGAAAACTATTTCAATACTGTGACACAAGCAGTCTTCTTGATATCTCTTGATAAAATAGAATTTTGTATTTACAAAGCATCTTGTGCATATATCATATAGAACAAACAAAGAAAAAACTAGATAACCTTTTACAAGATGGTATACTGATTCTGCATTTAAATAATTTTGGGTTTACATCTTAAAAGGTTAAAAAACCACACTAACACCAAGCTGGACTTCTGCACTATCTGTAGCAGTGAGCAGATGCGCTGTACCCTCAGTTCAGCAGACAACTGCAATGACTTTAAGTGAGATCAAATTCTGCCCTACAGCAAAACATGCTCTCTGAAGCTTTCAGTCCTATGCATTTCCAAGAAGCTTCCATAAGCAGCCACTGGTCCTCTGACCACACAGTGAATGCCTTCATTGTCCCAGCTGATTTTGGACCAAATGTAGAAAAGCACAGTCCACTCAGCTGCTTCACATCTAGGTTCTCCTTTCTGCTGCTGTTAGAAGCTCCTGTTATTTTCCTCATAGAACAGCTACCATAATCAGTCTGTGTAGTCACCTCAGTTCTGCAAATCTACTTCCCTACAGTATTATAGAATTAGTATCTGAAAGTGTGGCAGACAAAATACCCCAAATCTTCTCAACAGGTGTTAGTGTAGTTGTCCATTTTAAACTCCCAAACTATTACATCATGCACAACCTCTTGAATTATCTGACATTGAGCCAAGAGAATACCAACTATCCAGGAGGCTGTCACAGAAAACTGACCCTTCAGCTCTCCAATTTTACACAATTTCCTTTTTTGTCATCCTTTTTCCTTGTTATCAGATATACAAGCTAAAAGACTAGTGGTGTTTCTTATCCAGATGGTTGCTTACTATGAAAAGTTTTTGTTGTTGTTGTTTTTCCCTGTGCTTTTTGAACACAGGCCCTACATTGCTCATGCCACATCAGAGTTGTTCACAAGTTTTACTTATTTTCTGTCTCAACATATCACATCGAGCTTGAAGCTCTTTATTGATATAGTTTTCATTAATTGCTGTGGTAATATTAGCAACAAAGCCCCACAAATTTTCAGTGTATCTCAGAGACCTACAGAATTAGCAAATAATACTAGAGGTCTCTTAAAAAAAATGTTAAAAATATGTTTAACGGCTAATAATTTTACACCACTTTGTAGGATGGAAAATTAGTAATATGTAAGATATGAGAGGTCAGGCTAAGATGTTTATTCTAACAAAAGAAAAACTCCTTTTGTCTATAAGCTAGCAGTTCGCGACTGTTTCTAACCCCAACTTCTGAGCTAAGACCATACTGGATGTGTCACTCCTAGGGGCTCCACCATCTCTCCATATTGTCAATTATGGCAATTAACAAGCAACTTAAATAGTCCATCCCTCCCAGGTACGGTAGCATAGAGGGTGTTGGTCTCTTCTCCCAAGTAGCAAGTGACAGGACAAGAGGAAATGGCCTCAAGCTGCGCCAGGGGAGGTTCAGATTGGATATTAGAATAAATTCTTCCTGGAAAGGGCTGTCAGGCATTGGAACAGGCTGCCCAGGGAAGTGGTGGAGTCACCATTCCTGGAGGTGCTTAAAAAAGCATTCAGACAAGGTTCTTAGGGACAGGGTTTAGTGCCAGACTTAGGTTAGCTTATGCTTGAACTCAGTGACCCTGAGAGTCTCTTCCAATTGAAATGATTCTATTCTGTTTGGCCATATTGACATATAAATGATTATCTGAAGTCCACTCTTCACTAGAATGCACACAGGGCTTTTTTAACATTATAATTATTTTCCCCACCTCTTTCCTTTCTTTGAAAAGTACATAAATGGTGTCTCTGCAACCTCTTGAGAGAAAACAGACGATCGGGGGAAATGCTGCCCAAACATTTGCTCACTATGACCATAGCTAACAAAGCTTCTGCCTCATCTGTCTTAAATTGTACCTGGAGTCCTGATATTCTCTGACAACTCCAAACAGTACCATCTCTTCTCCCCCAAAGAAACAAAACCTAAAAATTTACAGTTCATTTAAAGAAAAGATTTGATAGATACATAATACAGAAGGCATGTACAAGATTTTAACATTTGTAGAAAATAAGGAAAGTTAGGTCATTCCGCTTATGAAAATGATTATTTCATCTTACCTCTCTGAGTTTCTTGATATGAATACCATTTGATCGACCCCATTCAAGCTCTTCCTGGAAAAGAACGTGAAAACATAAACACAAAAATTGTTAAACTTGTTTCTTCTGCTCCTAGTAAGATTTCCCTCATATTCTTCTGTGTAGACACAAGCAACAGTTACATACAGTGATGGAAGAACTTAATCTGATTTCACAGCTTTCTTTGTGTCCATATCAATCAAGTATGGTGACATGCATGAAAATATAAGATAATTATATATTTGACTAATGAACAATACTTCGGTTATCACCAGTGCAGCTGTGGGTCGTCTAAATTTTTCATATAAAGCCACACGTCCAACTACTCTGTGTTGCTACTACAGAACACTTTAAGATGGACACTCCTTCCAAAAAAACAGAACTTTTTTAACTGGATGCATAATTCTATCAGATTCCGGCCATCTTGGCTACTCATTGTAACTCAGTGTATGTTACACACAGGTGTTCTTAAAGCATATAATGCTCTGAAAGAAGCAGAAAAATAAAGAGTTTTATCTTTTACATACAAGAGAAAGACTGGAGGCAGCTATTGTGTGCATACTACTGTTTTTTGTAACTGATGCACATAAGATGTTTCATCTTTCAGGTTCTTTCTAGGGGGGAGGTGGGAGATTTGTGTGCTGTTTAAAAAAAAAAGAGATACTTATGTATATGTATTAAAATATTTCTTTTAAGTACAGCTCAATTTCCCTTTTCAGGTTGGATTTCAAACCCTCTGGCCATTGTTGATCCATCTGTGAAAGGGACTACATAATGGATTGCCTTCAAATACTCAGCACTGGATACAAAGACTCATGTTCTCTGAAACCCTATGCTTCTATTTATTTGTGAAAAATCATAACTCTTATAAAGGAGGATTGCTAGCAAAAACTCCTTACTAAGAATATAAAATAGTCCAGTACTGAAGCTACCAACCTTAAATAGAAGAAATAAAGTTTAACTAACCTTGGGATGTCTCAGCTCCCCTCTTTGTCTGCAGTCCTGCCATGCCTAAGAAAGAAATGGTGTAGTATTCAGGCACCAACTGTAGTCTTTTAACAATAATTATTACAAATATTAATGTGACATTTAAAGCTATGAAGTTTTTTCCATACTATACTGAAGGTAATTTTTGACACTGATTTAAAAACTAGAGACTACAAATATTTAAGCACCAAAAAGTATAATGAAATCTGGATCACAGTAGTTCAGGTTGGAAAAGACTTCTTCAGGTTCCAACATCCCACAAAGCAGGGCCAACTTGGATCAGGTTTTTGGGGATATTGTCTATAAAACCGTGAGTAACTTTGACTGACTTCACAGCTGAATCTGCTCTGAGCAAGAGACTGACCTACAGACCTCCTGAGGTCCTTTCCAGCGTTAATTATTTAATGATTTTAGTTCAGTAAGATACATAATACAGAAGGCATTGCCTTCTGGTGGCCGGTGGCTTCCTAAGCAGACATAAATATTTCTCACTCTTATGAATAGTCTTACTCTATTTTGTTGCACATGGGCAAGAACTCTGTGTCTTCGTTTGCTCATATGTGAGCACATCAAGAGGTGTGGCTGTAAAATGTAATTCTAAGAAAGCATCACTGGAGGGCTGAAGGCACCGTAGGGCTATAAATGTTGTACCACTCCATGCTAAAGAACAAGAATTGCTGTAGGAAGACAACTATTCTGCCTCCAAGTCAGCTTAGAGGTTATGGCATGCCATGCTGCATCTACAGACTGAAAAGGAGTTAAAACACCACTGGATAAACTGCAATTACATACTCTGCCTCAAACCTGCCATCAGATCCTGCAACAAAATTGGAAACACAGTATTTAAGTCACTCCATTTCTGGATATAGCTTAGAGATTCTGGATCTTGGCACATTCCAAAAGCAAACCAGGAATATTATGTTCCAAGGCTTTAAAGGAGTTAAGTCATGATTTGTGTTGGAAGAGGTAAAGCAGCCACCTGATAACACAGGCTATTCACCTAGTTTTCTGAAAGGAGAGGGACTGAGTATTAAAGCACATGCAAACACCTTGGATGCTTTGATTTGATGCTGAAATAAAGCAGGCTACTTTCACAACCTTTCTTTTCTCCTTGCTTTGAGACAAAAGTAAGTGAACTGACTGACTCAGATACAATTCTGACATGGATGCCTCCCAGAAAACAGGGCTGGAAGAGAAATTAACATACCCAGCATATTAATGAAAATAATTTCATTTTTAGGCAGCAAATCTGTGACAGATGCCTGCAGAATCTACTTCTTCTAGTTTGACAGCAAGCAACCTCACAGTACAATTTTCCAGTTTACTGTGGGCACAGCTGAATTGCCAGACTGCATTCCCCTACCTTGACTGAGGCTGTCTGATGTGCTGATTTTAAAGAATGCTTTTGACACCCACCACTTCCATACCCAAGCCTTATATGTCAGAAAATAAACGCCACTTACATTATTTTTTCTTTTGAAAACTCTCTCTTTTTTTTTTTTTAAATCGTATCACTCAGACCAGGCTGATTAGCCTTTACTTCTCCAGATCCTTCTCTTTCTCTGCCAAAGCTATGACCTTTTCCAATTCAATGAAAACTTTCCATAAGCAAGGGCTTAAAAAAGACATGCTAGTGATTCACAGAACTCAGCCTACCCTGGAAGAAATTAACCTAAACCAGGGAGTTTGAAAACAAGTTCTTTCCCTGTTCTTTTCCAACAGCCATTCAAAACATAAAACTTCCACATCACTCACACATAGAGCTTCCTACACAGTGTCTGTTTGAATGTTTGTGTTTATTCTCTAGGACACCACACTGGTTTATAGCAATAACACCTTCATATTACCAGGACATGAGGGAAATATTGTATAGAGCAGAATAAGAGGAATTCAAAAAAAGATGATGCTTGAGCCTCAGGATCAGTGGGTACACGTGGCATACGTGCCTGTGTACGTGCCTACTTTATGAATTCTGACACCAGAATACAGAATAACAAATCAGTTCTCACCAAAGCGAAAAGAGGCCAAAATACACAAAATGGAATAAATCTGCAGTTGAAGATTTTAGAGTCTCCACAAGATTACAGAATATGTCAGACCATCCATAATGTAAAATGCTGGATTTTGAATAGTCAGTTCCTCTATCAGCAAGAAATCTCTGCTGTGCTGGAGCAGCCCCACTGGCAACAACTGCAGGGACTGAGCCCTGTCCACGGTGCTGGGCACCGAGAGCCCTGTCCACGGTGCTGGGCACCGAGACCCCTGTCCACGGTGCTGGGCACCGAGACCCCTGTCCACGGTGCTGGGCACTGACCGCCCCACAGCACAGAAACATCACATTTGGACAGAATAAAGAATTACAAAGTCAAACCTATGAACTCTGGAGAAAAGACGCCAAACTCATTCTGTACAAGAATTTACCAGCCTGAACTGCCCTCGGTTAGAGGGGAGCTACCAGTATCACTGCATTTTCAGCATTTTATTTTTATTACGACAGAGGGATAAATGCCACAGAAAAACTGTAAAATTAATGATAAAAATACAACAAAAGCTGTGGAGTTATCCTAAACCAGAATTTCCTGTGATTATCAGTGGATTGCCTACAAAAAAAAGCACAGTAAAAGGAAAGCTACAGTCAGTCATTTTGGAAAAGACAGACAGTCATCAGGTTATTAACATTCCTAGCTTGAGACAAAACACCTCAGTCCTGCTTTGGGTTGACACTAACAATCCTTCACAAAAACTGCAAGCCCACAAGGATAAATAAGAAGACCTGAAGCAAAACAGTACAGAGAAAAGAGAGAACCTGCTATAACTTGTAGTGTAGCTTTTAGCCAGTGGAATGAAGCAAGTTCACACCACAACAGCTCAGTGTGATTTTGCAGCCATCAGTATTTGCCTCAACTAAAGAATGTCCCTGTGTAAATCTGTTCTTTTTGAAACAGGACATTGTCCACACAAATACTATTGGCAAAAGATGAAATTTCTTTCCAGAACTAGTAAGAAACACTCTGGAAAACCTAGAATACACTCTTCCTTATTGGAATTTTATCCTGATTACTGCTAATTGAGCAAAGCATAGGAAACAAGCTTACCTGTCTAGATAAGTTAATAAATATTTGAAAAATTGTTTTTTAAAAAAATAATCATATTTTAATTCAATGGCACTTGAACACCTCCAAGGCTGATGAAAAGCATTTTGCCCCCCAAAAATGGTATTTTTCTAAAAAACATTGGCTTATTAGGAAGCAGAACTCATTATGATCAAAGACATTCCTGAACCACTGAAGGTTGTATCTCTCAGTATCTATAACTTGGAAGACATAGGCTTGGGTAAATACAAATTTCTTGCTGCCCATGACAGGGCTTTTATCATTCCCTCCTAAAAACATCTAGAGACAATTGGGGAAGAAGTCTTGAAGCAAAGCACATGTATATAAAGTATTAAGACCCATGAAAATAAACTAAGCAGATCTTTAAAAGAAGCACGAGAAGACACAGTACCAGTAAGTATTACAGTTCAGAAGACTTCAGTCTCATAACCAGATTTGTAACAGCTGCAGTGGGATCCTCAGGAGCACACAGAGAGCAGATATGCTGCATTAGAAACTTGTTCAGTACCTCATGTCATTATTGTAATTCCAGAAACTTCGTTCTGCTGACTGGTTAGCCACCAGTTCTTCTGTTGGAGGCAATGAGACATCAATTCTATAGTAGCTGGAATGACATGGGTAAACCCTCCTGGATCAGAAAGAATCTGCCTCCCCATGTAAAACAGCTCCTTGATTGAATGGATCACACGGGGTCAGGAGAACCTGAGCCTCTCATTTCTGTCTTGTTCAAAATCTGCTCCTACTTCCAGAAACAGAAGACTGAGATAAGC
Organism: Patagioenas fasciata; assembly: GCF_037038585.1. Classification (NCBI taxonomy): domain Eukaryota; kingdom Metazoa; phylum Chordata; class Aves; order Columbiformes; family Columbidae; genus Patagioenas; species Patagioenas fasciata. Next base: position 60,820,688 of record NC_092524.1, on the reverse strand, counting down.
AGTATGCTCCCACTCTTTCTACATTCCTGCTGTTCTCTATTCTGCTTAATAGAACAAATATCTTGGAAAGCCATAGGAGACGGAAAAGTAGGGAATATACCCAGAAACTGAGCTTTGCAACCCATTTTTACCCATTTCTTGCTACCTTACTTTGGTGCAAACTTGCGCAGCACCTTCACAGTGGTAAAAATTAACTCATCAGAACTAGTAGTGTTACACAGTGGGACAGCCTTCAGAAAGTATCACTAAATAGCTAGGAGTAACCTGAAGGTTTTAGCAACTTCGAACAACTTTGAAGCTCAAATGCTGCTCTGATCATAAACAGGTGAGCAGCTCTGTCTTTGCCTATCAAATTTCACTGGAAGACAAGCTGCAAAGACAACTTACCTTAAACGCATTCACAATTGCAATACAGTCACTCTTACTATTCCCAGCAAAAAACAGTTTGTTCCTAGAAAAACAAGTGGCATTATCAACAATATTTTTTTCAAATATCGAATGTATTATACAGCTCAGAATGCTACACTATTAGCACCTTCCAGGACTTCAATAAACAAGGTCAATATATTTACTCATAGTTATTTGCTCTTGTTCACAGCTCCTTGCTGAAGGTAAACTGTCTGAGCAGGACAGGAAGGATTATTTCATTTATTGTTTTAAAAACCATTTTGATGAGACACTGTGCCACATGTTCAGATCAGAAAGGAAAAGCTGAAGAATAAGGTCTTGTACTCAGAAAAGGATGAGTGAGTTCTGTGATATTAATTAGTTCACAGGTAAATAGATTTCAGTATCTCAGTTGCCCTGGAAAAGCTTCTTTTAGCACTGCTTGGCACCTTGACAGAAAATCAGACTCATGACATGAAAAAAATATACTTAGTGGTCACCCTACTCCTCTGCCCCCAAAAGCAGTCAGGAAGTTGTAAAATATGTAGGTTAATACCTGTATCCATCGACATGCTGTTTGAAACACGCTACAAAAAAACTCCGCAAAGAGAGTGCTGCAGCTGCAACAAAACCAAATCAAAATTAAAACCTGCAAATCGCTTGTTTTTAGATAAATGTTCTCACATGTTCTTCGTTCAGTTACCTATAATAAGGCATTCTTCCAAGCACCTGAAGACATGCCCAAGGACTATCAGTTTTCCAAGATGCAGATCCACTGGCAACTGTGCCAATACCTTTCCCATGAAAGTCAGCTCACCATCATGTGGATTTTCTTCTGTTTGCACGCAAGTTGTAAGCGCTCCCAGCTAGAGAAATGAAAATATATTCACTTGTAAGAGTTGAAGTAAATATAAGACCAGCTTGTAAGAAGACAAGAAGTAATTACCTCCAGGCAACACAATAATCAGTATCAAAACTGTAATTAAGTTGAAGTTCTTAAACAAATTTTAAAAGCCCAGTATTTTGAAACCAAAGCTTCTACTACATATCCTGGACATAAAAAGAGTCACCACAGAGAAATGCAATTTCTTATGCACTTTGGAAAATAAAAAGTTTAATGCGATAAATGTTCTACTCCATACGAACTTTATAATTGAAAAGCAAAATCACCAGCTTCTTTGTACAGGTCAGAAGGGGATCTTCAAGCTGACCCCTATTTAACATAAGGTGTAAGAGTGTGATCTTGCTAACTTATTAATAAAAAATTTCTGTTACAGAGTTCAAGTTCTCAGGTTTTTTTCTATTTTTTCTCACCACAGATTCTAGTTCACAAACAGTACCAATACTCCCTGATGAAATTATAATCCTGTTTTAACAATGTAACTGCAGAAATTATGCTGAAGAGGACCGTAAACAACAGCCAACGTGAGAAAAGATTCTCTAGACACAGTGCCCACTTCAGATTCCAGTTAAGGCTACTACTACCTTAAATATCAAGAAAAACAATTCTACAGTGCATTTTTATTACCTTGATTTTACCACATTAAAGGTATGCCTACCTCTTTCAGCTGAAGTATAGTGCGTTCAATGTCACGTATACTGGGTGGAGAAAGAGCTGTTGCCAGCAAGGCTTTTGGGGCCCCCATATCAAGCTTCTTTATTTTTAAGACTGTAGTTCCCAATGGACAACGCTGAAGGGAAGACAATGTTATTGTTACTTTCCCTCCCATGGGAAATGTGACAAAATCTTTTATATGAAAAATAAGTTACAAGTTTACAATTTAGTAAAACTTAAAATTAATTTTGTGTAACTCAGGATATTTTTCTTTTGAACAGGCTGCTTATTTCTAGTTCACACGCATTCTGCTGCTATAATGCATCTCTCCTCTATGAAGAAAACTACGTGGAATGCTCTTTGTCAACTATTTATCAGTGTGAATTCTATTCAGTGTTACAGTTACTAGTAACTATCCAAATCATACACTGTCTTGAGGAAAAGTAAAACTTATTTTTATTGTCTCTGCTATGACTATATACGCTAAAAAAAAAACCAAAACCAACAAAACAACAACAAAAAATCCCACAACTTAATGTTCCCCAAAAGTCTTACCAGTATCTCAGGTACTGACTTCTCTGGAATAAAGTCTGCCCAGAACTCCCTGTATACAAGCCTGTAACAATACCCTTTGGAAACACGTCCAGCACGACCTTCACATAAAAGAACAAATCACCAGTTTGCAAACTGTCCATGTTTCAGTCTGTTCAAAAAACCATCCATGTACAAGCCTTCTGGGCAGCTGAGCAGCACACAACAGCTGATGCTGCAGGCTGACCAGTATCCTGCTCTCTTGATGTTGACACTGGAGACATTCTCTCTATGCTCTTCAACGTAAGGACTGGATGAAATAATTTTCCTTCCATAGCAGCAGGAACTAACAAAAGAGTTACTTAAGTAGTTCAATCAAATACCTCTTTAACTCCCCGCAAATCAGCATCCATCTTTCTCAGCTGAAAAGATGTAACAAACACTGTACTAAAATACACTTCCTCAAAACCAGGAAAAGGCAACTCCTATCCAATATAAATTTAATATTGATAAATATGTCAATGCAAGTTTTAGCATACCCCCAAACGGAAGATTCTACATGCAGAGTAAATACAATTTGCATTTTTTCACTCAATAAATACACTTGAATTTCCTGCTTGACTCCATACCTAGCAAAAAAATCCCTCTATAAACAACTTTTAAGATACCATGATGAAGAGCAAAACATCTTTATGATTTACTATTTATAGGAAACACACTGATTCAGAAAGTCTATCTGGAGGTCCGTGGTGGAGCAGAGATCCACCTGCAGCCCATGGAGGACCCCCACACCGGAGCAGGTGGATGCCCGAAGGAGGCTGTGACCCCATGGGAAGCACACACTGGAGCAGGTTCCTGGCAGGACCTGAGGCCCATGCAGAGAGGAGCCCAGGCTGGAGCAGGTTAGCAGGCAGGACTTGTGACCCTGTGGGGGACCCACGCTGGAGCAGCCTGTTCCTGAAGGGCTGCATTCCACGGAAGGGACCCAGGCTGGAGCAGTCTGTAAAGAACAGCAGCCTGTGGGCAGAACCCGCACTGGAGAAGCTCATGGAGAACTGTCTCCTGTGGGAGAGACCCCACGCTGGAGCAGGGGAAGAGAGTGAGGAGGAAGGAGCAACAGAGACCACACGTCCTGAACTGACCACATCCCCCATTCCCTGTCCCCCTGTGCTGCTCTGGGGGAGGTATAAAAACTGGGAGTGAAGTTGAGCATGGGAAGAAAGGAAGGGTGGGGAGAAGGTGTGTTTAAGATTTGGTTTCATTTCTCATTACCCTACTCTGATTTGATTTGTAATAAATTAAATTAATTTCCCCAAGTTGAGTCTGTTTGGCCTGTGATGGTAACTGTAGAGTGATCTCTCCCTGTCCTTATCTTGACCCACAAGCCTTTTGTAATTTTTCTCCCCCATCCACCTGAGGAAGGGGCAGTGACAGAGCAGCCTGGTGGCACCTGGAGCCCTACCAATGACACAAGCTGTGATTGTGAAGTTCTCATAGTATCAAAAACTAGGATACTTTTATAGCTAAAAGATGTCACTGTTGTTAATTTTACTACTCTTTTTGAATCAAAGTAAAACATTTTGCTATTTAAGACTATAGTCTGACTAGAAGAGCTGATATGAAATCTTATTGACCCTTTGGTACAAACGCTGGTCTACACTAGAAACACTGCTGTGGATATTTCAACTGATTTAAGAATGACAAATAGACCTGAAAGTTTCTTTCACTTCTGAAACTCACACATAGTTAAATATCTAGCACTACCTACCTCCCCTTTTTAAAAACAAACCCTGATAAAAAAAATTACTGTTAAATAAGAAAGAAACCTCATAAGTTTAATGGTCCATGAATTTTACATTTTTCAATAAAATACAAAATGTTCATCTGGAAAAATACTTGAGCAAAATAAAAGATTCAGGCATAATTCTTTAATCACGTTTTAATATCCTGACATGGTAAGGAACGACGTTTTTCTAAACTATTAATGCAAAAATAATCTATGTTTTTACTGTTATAAAATGAAAAGTAACACAGAATTCTCCATGAAGGTTAGCTTCTAAAATTCCTTTCCATTACCTGTTTTCATCTTACCTTTTCTTTGATTACAGTTTATTTTAGATGCCCAGCAAAGTCTCAGACTTTGGTAATTAGTTTCCTCATCACAAACCAAAGTTCTAGTTAAGCAGAAATCTATCACTGCAAATAAGAAAAAAATAAATCTAGTATTATTACAGGACAATTTATCCTCATGGCATTGGAAAAAATACTGGTTGATTTTGTGTTATCAGAAAAAGAAAGTTTCAATTATTTGAAAACTTATAAGGAAAACACAAGATTTATAAACAACCAGACACAGGACACTCTGAATACTTGTAAAACTGCAAATGGGTTTTAACATAAATATAACAAACAGTTAGTGGAGATGACAAGCATTAAAAAGTAATAATTTCTGCATTTGGACATTCTATATCAGAATTTGCTTAATCTGATGCAATTGTTTTAAAATATAGTTAGAATGTGAATAAAAAGGTACTTGTGACATGAGGTCTGATTCTGCTTGTTATTGCATATACTTTTTTCTCCCTTCAATAAAGATTAGAATCAACAACTCAGTAGCTCTACTCTTCGTTAATATATTTGGATTTAAAACTGTTGTTGTGAAAGAATCCAAAACTGTCAAAATTAAACTCCAAGAGGAAAGTTTTGTAAAACCATGACATTTTATGGAGGTTTAGGCTGGCACAAATAAGGAAAACAGTACAAATGTGTATCCACAATCAGATGACTTACCATACTTAACATCTGGAACTGTTACAGAGCTCTCAGCTATGTTTGTAGATAAAATAATCTGAGTTTTCAAGAAAAAAAAGCAACAAATTAATAAGGAAAATATTACATGAAAAATCCAACTTGCTATGAAGAAATATAAACGTAATGGCAACACAGTACTTCTGCTCTGCACATAAAAAAGCAATATAACACAAGAAAACGTGTATTTGCATTTCCCAAGATTGAAAAGCATAATAAAGTAGAATAGTATATGACAACATAGAAGAAGAAGAGAAATATTTCCTTATGCCTTCGTCGTAACAAAACATCACACTATGAGCAGTGATAAAGAAAACCAAGACACTAGTGAAAATGCGGGGTACAAAGCAGGTGAGAGACGCCCACGCTAGGGGACTACTTTGCCATGCAGTACCCCGGCAGCACACCACCCTCACCCAGGTGCAAGAATAGACATGCATGAACTATTCTGAAGGAGAAAAATAGCATCACACAATAATTCAAGGATAATTTCCTGTTACTGCACTTCTTTTGAGGTCTAACACCAGTTAAAGCAACAGTTTGGTAAGAAAGACAATCAGTTCACATCTTGAAAAAACGAAACTGCTTTGCCCTCACACAATAGCTTGAGCTGGCAGCGCTAACATGAATTTATACACATTATTATTTGCTATTATTATTTTAGCAAAAGGTTTCACACACTTAATAAAAAATGATGCAATAGTATTTACTTTTCTGTAGCCAGGAACTGTAGCCAAAAAGACATTACTTTGTTCCTCTAATGTCACGTGCGAGTGAAGTGGGTACACTTGCCACCTAAAGAAAACATATTAGTGAAATATTTACTGATGCAAGAACCTAAATAATGACACGTCTGTGCTAAATCATATTATGTACTTCAAACTCATACAGCTGAAGTATTCATGTTCGAGTTTAATTGATCTGAAACAAATGCTGTCTAACTTACCTTTTGTTAAACATATTTGAGAGACGTGAGTGCATGCTGGTTATTTCATTCATACCTATGGAAAAAAGTAATCAAGAGATTGTTTTCGTTTTAGTAATCACTAATAATTCTAAAACTAGCTCTCACACCTACTTAAATTCTTAATTGACTTTCATTATTACCTCCTTTTAACCATATAATAAAACAGCAGAAGAGTTAAATAGTAAATGTAATAATGAGTTACCGCAACACTGAGCCATTTTCCAAGGGTCATTTTGCATAATTTTACACTTCCTGAAGTGGCAATATCAGGCCATCTGCCAGTGTCCCATTATTAGGCCTTGTTTTAATTCCTTACCACTGGTAACACTCACCGCATGTGGAATGTCTGGTTTAGGATAAATTTGGGTATTTCTAACAAAACATTTTGCTTTCAAAAGCAGGGCCGAGAGGAAAAAGAAATAAAGCTACCTATTTCTGTCTTAGCCATCTTCCCTTTAGCAGTTCAAGTGCCTGTTCTCTGTAGCACAGATATCACATCTGCCAGGGGAAATCTTACAATTAAGGGATTTTTGCTGTCTTCCTAAATGACTCTACAGGCTTAAGCCTTTCTGAGAAGCCTATTTTACTTCTTACTGAGGTTGCAGTTCCAAAAGCCTCGTTTTCAGAAATCTGTCCAACACTGGGCTTCCCTGGTTGGATATTAAAACCAAAATTACTCTGTAACTGCAATACAGGATTACTGCAATTTTCAGTGAGGCTAAATGTAGTTTGAGTACCTGGATGTGAAAGTTCCTGCCCTCCTCAGATGACTGTTACTTCAGAGGTGAGAAGGAAGGAAGACAAATGCAAGCAGAGGAAGAGAAATATCTTCAGGAAAGATGAGAAGAATAATTTAAATAAAAAATGAGAGAAAAGATGGATATGTGGTGGGCTGGAAATCACAATCGAGTTAAGGTAAGCAAGGAAAAAGGGCTAGAAAGCAAGAAACTGAGGCAAGGAAAAACAGATTCAACCAAAAACCCACACCGTCATTACACAAGGTTGGCTGGGAAAAGGATGTGCAGGGGAACATGGAGATTAGTCAGCTATTTGAGTTAGAAAGACTGAAACTGGAAAATGAGGGGAGGTAACTATAGCTAAAGGAAATAAAAAGTCAGGGTTGGGGGAGAACAGGTGAGTAGGAGGAAGAAAAAAAAAAAAAAAATGGTGGGGCAGCCAGGGGAAGATTAAAAAGTTTCAGAGATACGCTTTGTGTGAGGCCACTACAGAGCAAAGCAATGTCATTAGAACCTATAAAGGACAGCCAGGAACCCTAATTTACATCACAGCTCAAGAGAAGTAAGAGTACTTGAGAACGCAAATAACGGGCCAGATAACAAACGACTGACTAGCACAATAACAAAACAATTACCAAAGCTCTAAACAGAACAACTTCAGCACCATAGAGAAACCTTGCAGACTGGGCAACACAAAACCAGTGCCACTCCTAAAACACATGTCTGTTCATGAACTAGAGCCTGTAATCGAAGATACACAGAACACAAGAACACCACAAGACGGTCCAGTAGAACACAGCCTGCCAGACATACCTGATCCCACGCGATCAACTGTCCCACTGCTCAACTGTCTCACGCCTCCCATTTGCCATACTGCCTGGTTACGTATCTGAGTAAGACACCAAGGCCTGACTCCAATTTATGTTTAAAAACAAGAGAAGTGTGATCTGTGATTAGGAGAAGCAGATGCTACACAACCAATATTAACAGTAATTATTAATTAACCCAGTAATTACTAACTAGACACAGCAGGCAGTATCTACTGCCAGTTCTGGAAGGGACAAGAGTGGACCATGAGACCTACAGAACAAAAGGCTGCCACTAGGAGAGACATCTTGGAATGAGAAGGTAACTAGTAACAAAATGTGGCAAACATATCAGGACAATAAGGAGCATGGACAAGTAAAATAGAAAATATAAAACAGACAAAGAGATTGCCACAAGTAGAACAGATAAAAGCTTAAGACAGTAAGAACAGAATCCCTTTAAAAGAAAACCCTAAAGCAGGGGTATCAAACTCATTTTCACCGGGGGCCACGTCAGCCTCACGGTTGCCTTTAAAGGGCCAAATGTAATTTTAGGGCTGCATAAATGTAACTACTCCTACATTTATACAGCCCTAAAATTACATTTGGCCCTTTAAAGGCAACCGTGAGGCTGACGTGGTCCTCAGTGAAAAACAGTTTGACAGCCCTGCCCTAAAGCTTTAAGCCATGTAATTGGTGCCATCAGCCAGTCCATGTAAAGCACAGAAATCACGCCATCTCCATCTTTTACAAGCTCCTGAGGTAGGACGACAACCCAATGTTTCTTTCATTTAGCCCTTCAGCTAGTCTGGCAGAAGCATGTTTTGTAGTTGAAGATGTTACTCAATGATCATACAGTCACCACACTCTTTTTCCAATTAGTTTTTTAAAAGGTCTAAAGAATTATACATCAAGGTATATGCTCAAGAAACATTAAGGTTGCCATGGTAAAGCATTGAAACTAAAAAATGCCAGAATTAAGACTGGTTATGCAAACTTAATGCAGCTCACTGGGAACATATTTATGCATAAATGTTAAAAAAGTCACTGCACAGTTTAACACGGCATTTTGTATCATTGCCGAGGGTTTAGATTGCAGGGTGACAATCAAACCCTGGCAGATGTATTGTTAACCTCCTCTCTTCCCCCCCCTTCCCTCTTTTGCCCCTCCTTCTCCCCCCTTCTCACTCAGGATGGGCAATTGGGAGGGAAAGAAGGACAGAGAGAAGAGAGTTGGAAAAATTAAAGATGTTTTACTAATGCTACTAATAAGAACAGAGAAAATAATACAAAATATACAAAACCAATCTCGAAAGTCTCAGCAACTGCAGAGCCAGCACCCAAAGTCCTGGATTGGACTCTGCAGCCAACCGGAGCTGGATTCAGTCTGTCACTAGGCCTCAGTTCACAAGGACAACTAGCAAGGTCCTCTCCTAATGTTGGCCATAAGGAAAAGGCACAAGATCCTCGTGATCTCCCACTTTTATATGAAGTATTCACGTGAATGGAATGTTATACACATTCGGTCAGTTTCTTGGTCACCTGTTTCTCGTTGCCACTCTCGTGAGGTGCCCATCCATACTTATCAATAACTTTGGATTCCATTGCTAGGTTTACCAAAACATGTATCTGGTTCTCCAGGAAAATGCAGCTAATATGAAAGCTTTAGCTGACAGGCAAATTCACTAAAAGAGAAACTTGGTTTTTAACAAAACCAGGACAATCATGTAGTACCTCAGGATGGACTAGTGTCCACGCTACCCGTCCCTGGTTCCACTGCCTGTGCATTTCCTTCTAGCCCTTTAGTTTGACCAGCACGTCTCAACTCAGACATGTCGGCCTCTTGGCTCCCTCTCCTGATTTCTTACACCTGGGGACTGAGAGTTCTTGTGCTCGATGGAAAGTGTCCTTAAAGATCTGCCAGCTCTGTCCTGCTCCCTTGTCCCAGATTTTTATCTATAAAGAATCAGACTCAGTGACACAAACAAACAAAAAAATTAAGCACTGAACAAGACAGGCAATTACAACAGGAAGGGAAAACATGGTACCCTACTCGAGACAGCTGCAGCTGCTCTGTGAAAGTGGATTCTGCCCCATCACCAAGTCCCACAATGGCAGTGAGCAAAAATCACTTAACAGTACTGCTCAGCACAGCACTGCTCCTTCTGGCTCCTGATGCCTACTAAGCTTGAAATGTCAATGAGAGTGTATTTCGAATGTACAAAATGCTATGTAATCGTAAGCACTCAAAAACTCTAGGCATCTCAAAACACTGTCCTAAATGTGGAGGTTATTTTTACCCAAATCTCTGTCTCAGCTGCCCTCTTGTAAACTAAGGGCTCTCTTCGCCTTTTCTCCAGTTCTGTATAAAGATTATTTGGGAAGAAAACTTCAAGAGGTATTTGCTAATCCTGTGTTCAAGATCAGTCTTGAGTATCAAGTTATAAAGCAGGCCAAAGCCAAACACTGAACAACAACAGTAAAAACCAAACCTGAGTACCTGTTCACTCAGAAAGCACGACCTACACAGTTTTCATAAATCTACCAAATGTATTTAAAGAAAAATCTTCATTCTATCAGTTGCAGTTTTAAGCCACCAGCATTAGCACCACAGAGGAAAAACAAAACCAAAATAACACCAAAATCCACAACCAATCAACACATCAAAGTGAGAGACAAAAAAAGACTTGGGAATTGAAAGTAACAAAGAATAATCTCAGCCTGAAACGAAGACTCAGAGGGGCTGCAGAAGTCTGAAAACACACCAAACAAACACCAGTGTGAGAGGCCAGAGGCAGCAGAGATCATTGTTCTACTTTATTAATGGCAAGCTAAAAAAGAATATGTGAAAGCACCAGGTAATGGGTTTGTGATGCTGGGGAAACTTAGGCTTCAGCCTAGTTACACAAAAATTATTGCATGATTGTTTAAGTAGTCATTCTTACTTGAACCCCTTAGCTAGATTTTAGAGGCAGTGTAAGATAACCTAGGTTTACTGTTCAAAGGAGACCAAAACCATATATAACCAGTTTTCTGATCACTATGTACTATGTTGCCCTGTGTGCTTTTAAGTGTTCCTACTACACCAACCAATGTACACAGAAAGAAAAAAGTGAATTTTAACTTTTACTACATCAATCTAAATAAAATCCAGGGAAGAGACTACAATACATGCAATATATAAGAAAACATCTCTAAAAGAATCCTAGGAACTTCATGCAATATTTAATAACTAATTTAAAAAACTGAGCAGCTGAATTTCTGCGAATTAACTGTAGAATTTATTTTATTACTGTAACTTCACTTCTCAAACACAGAAAGTCTTTCTTTTTGACTCACTGGTCTTTCAGTTATTGCCACGTTTAAATATGTTTGCAAGAAAAATCCCCCAACAGACCAACAAACCCCAGTTAAATGTGTGTTCAGTAAATCCTTGGAAGAAGCACCAGAAAAAGGCTTGTTAGACGACAAACATGGAAAAAGAAAATTATTAAGACATATACTCACCTGGTAAAAATACCAGCACAGTTCCACGTTCTGATGTAACACTCAAGTTTTTTTCCCCCCTAACAAGAATATGCAGTGTCATTAGTTTTACAATCATTGCCTATTTTATCACCCCAAGATACTTTATTTCGAAAGAACAAGCAGAACTGCACATTTTTGTAACATGTATTATTTAAACTTCCCAAAGAAATGGAATTCAAAACACTATTCACAACTACGCTTTCTGAAAAACACAGTATATAAAAATAGGAACTAGATCATTAGGTTTAGTTTTGTCTTCAAAATTATGTCAAAACAGAAACATTCTTATTTATCAATTAAATTAATCAAAATTAGGGTTACCAAAGATCTTAATATGAACAGGTGGTTTAGCACTGCAGAATCCTGTGCAAACTCTAAAATCACCTTAACATAATATAGAACTGATATCTTTGGTAGTAATATACTTTTCTTTTTTCATGCATCTTGAAAGTCTCTACTCTCAAACTATATGATGAACAGAAAGTACCATTTTAAATTGAAGGTTCATAACAGTGGATGTTTGTAATAGGCCATCTGCTACTTGAAAGCTGAGATGCTAATACTTTCGTGTTTCCTTATAAGATGCAGCTTATTAGTAAAAGGTGGTTTAATTTGGCTATTCTAAACCACAGTAAAACAGCTTAATTGAAAAGATAAAAATAAATAATCAAGAAAAAAAGCTCAGAAGTCACTATACATTTTTAAAAATAAGTTAGTGATAAGTTAGTGATAAATTTGTTGTATTTATGTACCTCCATCAACACTTTTACTTCAGTGGTTCACTCAATAACTGCTCAGGTGAGCTCAGGTAATACTTTCTTAACATTTCAAAGTTTATATAACACTAAATTTGGAAAAAACCCATAACGGTTGCAAAACAAAATGATTTCTTCAGCATACATTTATAAATTATTAGAATACATGGGAACAAAAACCCATTGCTAAAGTAATATGCACTCAGTGTTGGACCAAAACTGTAGAAGCAGCTTTACATTTTCAGATACTAAATATCAATTTGCAAAACACAGAGAGTAACACAAATTAACATTGACTTATTTCAAAAGACAGTAAGGCATTAGTACAGAACAGCCAGTGAAAATTAATGTCTAGTTTATATTCTTTTTTATGGCTTAACATATGCTTTAGTTTAGTACAAAACAGTACTTCTGGTTTTATTCTTCATATAAAATATGTTTAACTCTGGTCTGCAGTACAGAATCTAGTTTCCATTTGACATGGTTGGCTTCAGTGGTCACTTACACTCCAGGGCATGAAGTGTATTTCAAGAACACCAGGCATTCAGTAAAATGTAGAAGCAGTCTTAGCATGACTAGCCTGAGTAGAAATCACACGAATATATAAAATATAAGCAGAGATGCAAAGAAAATTAAGTCACCACTAATAACTATAATACATGGGCTGCTGCTGTGCCTTAATCAGTGTCTCGTTTCCCCCAAAGAACACTGATTCCAGACCTTGAACTGTATCTTACCTATTGTTCTTCATCTCCAACTCATCAAATGACTGAATCAAAGACACTGCTACGTCATACATTTCTCTTGCTATCCATGGCTCCTCAGTTCTTTGAGAAGGAAGCTGTGTGGAGAAGAAAGTATTGAGGTTAACACAGTGTAACAGTCTAAAAGACTGTAGATCATGTACACGTGTTGATTTGTCAAGTGCTTTTCAATTAAAACTGACCCAGCACAGAAGCTGTACAAAGAAGTACTTAATCTGGAGCATTCATTACCTTCTGAATAGACATTTCTCTTCAAACATCCTTACCATTCCAATGCTAAAGAAACACTTCTGATGTTTACCTACTTTAGATACACACCAGCCCACACTCCATCCCCTAACGTTTGCAGGACACACTCCTGATCCAGAAGCATTAAGCAGGGGAGATGAACCAGAACCCACAGAAACAGGATGAGACTGTGAGGGGTTTGTATAAGGCAGCACAATCCTTCTCTCATGTGCTATAACGCAGGTATCTACCTAATTGCCAAATAACTCATGTACCTCCTTCTCATTTAAATTGTCTCTGCATTGAATGGATCTTGAGTTTTAGGTCAACCCTGCCAAAGAAATATGGTTCTGTTGTACACAATATAACTGTGATGAGTCATATCTACACAATTTTCTAGTATTCTGACACAAACTCAAAGGTTTCATATTTAACAGCACAAAGCACCAAGTCTTCAGAACAAACACAAGAACTTAATCACATTTCAGTTTTAAAAAGAAAATGCATAGCGAAATAGAAATACTCTGCGAATGGTCTACAGTATTACACATTTTCTCCTTGTAGGAAAACGGCTCTTGATCATTGCTCATCATTCGTTCTCAGGGTTTCTCCTCATTCTAGAGGAAACTCTTTACTGGACTTTCATAGTTTAACCCCAGCCAGCAAGTAAGCACCACACAGATGCTCGCTCACCCCTCCTATCTCTCACTTTTCCAGAACTGTATTACAGTGTAATCTGCCCTCTACACACTTCAAATGATTAGAAATCCTACAGTCAAACTGTGATTCTCCCCTCCATGTTATGACTTTGAAGTTCTTTCCTCTTCCCTCTCTCCACCCTCAAGTGAAATATTTTATTTACTTTTATGTTGAAATCTAACACTTTAAGTCAACCAAGCTTTTCCCAAGAAAAATAACAGGTTCAAGTGATCAGCCTCTGCATTCTCTCTCTGCAGGTTGTGTGTGTATGCTTTAAGAAATCATATTTTCTCACTAACAAACCTCCATTTTTACATTTATGCTCAACCAAGTATTTCTCCTAGCCTATCAGTGCCATTCACCTACCGCTTGATACACAAAAATAGTATTTTAGCATTCAAATATATCTTTATTTCAGCTTGGACTTCCCTTTGACTTTTAAGGAAGAGTACCAGTATTCAAGTGACAGTGAAAACAGAGCATTTGTGCTTTAACCGTAACGCTCCTTAAGAACTGGACTGCATGATAACAATAGAAATGCGGTAGGCAGTATTAATTGGTAAATACATGTAGATAAATACCAATACAATATAAGTTATCACTGTAGCCAGGGACATTTAACAAGGATATAAAATGCAGGGAAAAGGCCATTCCTGGAAAGAAACTCAAAATGGAAGCTGAATGGCCTAGAGTAATACTTAAAGGATTCCACACACAAAACCAAGATACTCTAGGTTTCCCTGTAAAAGCAGCAGAACCTGTTTACCAGTTGTCCACATTTCACAGGGCTTAGATTTTAATTGAGCAGAAAAATCAAGAATACACATTTATCCCAATTCAGTTATCATAAAAGCAAAATAACATTCTGCAGAAGTTTTCAATGAACAAAAAAAGCAACTGAAAGACATACAGATAAAGTTGGAATGCATATGTGTAGTCATAATAGTCTAATTCATCTAATGTGTCCTTCAGTTGTCTCAAGTGAGAGAAAAATCCAGTAAGACAACGTAAACCTACGCATCCCAGTTTACACACTTCAGATACAAGCAGATGGTGTATTGGTTGAAAATAATGAACCACTGGAACAGCTACTTTGGTCATGAGAAAATAGCTATGTTCCAATGGAATGCTGCTGAAAGGTAAACAGGACTCCAGGATGAATCAGGAAAGGTTATTCTGAGAATGCAATGTGTTAGTGACACTGTACAAACCTGCCCCTCACTTTCAAGTCAAGTCAAAGTTTTCACCCAGCACAATTGAAGCCAACAGGTACTTGGTTTGTCATCCAGGGACACCAATGGGAAATGACAATGCATCTGCAATTCTTACCAGGTTTTAAGGGGATCAGTCAAAACTTGAACAGATGCAAATTATGACCACTTCGATGACCAGAAGAATGAAGAGACTGTTTTGTATAATAATAGCAAAGACTTACCTAACCTAACAAAGCAAAATGAATGCCAGAAAGAGGTATTACTGCTACCTATAAACCTATCAAAGAGTAAATAAGGATGTGGGAAGGAAAAGCATTTTAAGCTAAAACAAAACACTCAAACCCCTCAGTCTTGGCTCCAATCTCTCACAGTCTCCCAAGGTGTTCTTGGCAGAAAAGGCAGCAGGAAGCAGAGGAGTCCACTCCCTCGCTCCTTTCCCAGCTCCAGCGCTGGGACTGCATATTCACATCAAGTTCAGTACCAAGACTGTTCTAACATGATCCGAAATCCTTTGCCTGCAACTGTGCACATTTGACCTAGGAGAGGTGTTAAAGAGAAACCACAGAAAACTGAACTGTCTGAAGTAACTATTAAAATGAAGTTATTCTGCTATCAGTTTCCCTTTCTGAAGCAGCTTACAATGGAATCACAAAAGCACCACTGCCAGTGTTAATTTGGCAACAGAGATTTGGAGCCACTTCTGCTACTGCAACCTCAGTCCTCAGCTTTCCAACCCTTTCCAGAACAGCAGATTTTTAACATCATGTCAATTCTAGGTCACCTTGGTCTCTGCAGAAAGGCTCCTTTCTGAAAAACCTGAGAAAATAACCCCACTTTGTTCTGGTAGACGATGGATTGGAGGATTAAAAAAAGCCATCAGTAAGAAGTTGACAGTACACTTTTTCCACTCCTCTGACCCCCTGAATCAACCAGCCAGAAAGACTTCCCAGGTGTACAACACTGTCAATCCCAGAGCTCAACTGCATTTTACACCCACTGCAGTAATGCTTTTCCAATGAAGTTTGATTAGTCCATAAGAAACAACACACAATGTTCCAGCAGTTTGGGTAAGTAGTACCTTTTTTTTTCCTCACAATGCATGTGATAAGCTAAGGAATTTACCTTTTCTGGGCTGCTCGAACGTAAGATTTTTGGTTTTAGATTATCCCTGCTTAAGTAACTGTCAAATTTGTATTTTCAATTCTTTCAGCAATCATACCTTTAGTATTCTTTAACATTACAAGGTTGCCACATCACTCCTAATAAAAAGTAGTGATGTGACAAACAGCAATTCCAAAAGCCCAGTCAGAGTTGACTGAAATAATACAAGATAATCAGAATACCTTTTGACAGCAGCTCAGTGCCTTTCATCTGGACTCTGACTTCAGTTCTAGGGATCTGAAGGAGGTTTTACACTTGCAAGCCAAAACCAAGACTCTCTTCTTTTGTCTTAGGCAAGAAGTAGACACGGGATTTCACAAACATCTAGACTTCCTAATGGCTTACATTTTAAAAATCTGCTCAGAGAATTAACTAATGATCCAATTAAATATCCAGAACAACGTGCTTACTAAGTCCACTATGCCAAAAGAAAAACTATTTTTTATAAACCAATACTCAAAAATTAAGCAGTAGCACCTATAAATGACCCAATATCTGGGCAAGTGTACGCCAGCGCGACACTGAAGCTTGTTTCTCCCTTCCTTCTTATTTTTGTTTTTCTCCTACAAATGAAGCAATTCAAGCGGAAAGCTTTATTTTTGATTCAGCTACATGTCTATCTAGCTATAGCAAAGGGTTTACTGCAAACAGGCATACAGAAGAAAAAAGTAGTGACAAGTATTTCTATTCATCTTCCAAATCACAACTGATATCAGTGAATACCCCAATTATCCATGTCAGAGCTATTCAAAGAAAATTTTTCTTTTCAAGCATAGTTTTAAAACATTATCACCTACAGAAATGACTGACATGGCCAAGCCAAGAGCTATGCAGGATTTGTAAAATAATTGTATATTTATACAGGAACATTCAATTATTTCAACATTTTTGGAGAAGGGTCCAAGTTTCATAACTCACAGCAAATGAGCCAGTTACAAAGGACTAAACCGATTCCAATCAAGATGCTTTAAAGAACAAATTATGATTTATGTCATCTGATTTTATAGTCAATAATTTTAAAATCAAAATGAAGCTTGGAACAATTCTGTTTATCTAAAAAGCAAGGACTTTTAACTTCTGTATTCTTTTATGTGAATTTTATAGGCTTTTATAGGCAAAAACAAAAGATTAAGAACCAAAGCCTGAAGCCTGTACCTCGGGCGGCTAATCTAACTGATTTTGATTTTAGCATGATGAAAGATGTGCCCTTGCTTCCATATGGCAGCGTTAACTCACTAACTGCCTTAACACTCGGGCTCTGCTTTCATTTTTACTAGGCTGTTACATAAATCTTCTTAGACCTTCCATGTTTTAAAGTCTTTTCAAAATAAAGCTACTATTCAGAGAAAATCTCCTCGCATAGCACTGTAAGAAGCAAGATGCGAAACCAAACATTAGGGCTTTCTAACTCAATTTCTTCTTCTTTTTTCATACATTTGAAAAAAATCAAGAGCACTTATGTGCCCCTGTTGTTGCCCAAAGGTATGAATAAGTTCTTGGACAATCATATTCTTCTACTAAACAACTGAATGGCTATTGCTAGGACAACACGACATAAAGAAAATGATGAAAACTTAAAAAAAAAAAGCTAAATGCTCATATACACAGAAAATAAAAAATACAAAGGGGCATAAGCACTGAAAGCAGTTCCTTTTGTTCGTGATCTTTGAGGTGAAAGGTGTGGCCGTTGACATTCAGCTCAAAGCGCAGCTCTGACAAATACAACCTGACTGAACTAGACTCCTTACTGAATTTCTTGGTTATCTTTTTGTTGTCACCTACCATCAAAATCTTTTACAAAAGCCATATATTACATAATCTCCTCCATATTTTCTATCTGAGCTGCCATACTTAGGTATAAAAACTGACGAGCCAAGCGCTACATGCATTTAGTTTATTTTTTTGGGGTGCATTAAAACTTCAATAGTTTACAGCCTTTTATTTTAGCTTGCCTGTGTTCAGACATAACCAATGACTGCGCTGTGTGCAGCAGGAACAATTATCTTCCTCTGGGCTCCCCATAAACGACACATTTGTGTTATTTCTCTCGTTTAATTTCTTCAGAATTGAGTGATGAAACCAAAGAAATAACATTATGTTCACATACTGCTACTTTTTAAGTGCATCCTCTTTTCTTCATTGTATTAACATTTTAACAGTGTTCTAAATTATCAAAATTGACCAGCTATTACTCACATGCCCCAGTTATTTTTAGAGTGGTTGTCACTACTAAAGCCTGAATGCATTTGTTCTACTTTGCTTTAACCTGTTTATCTTGCCTAGGACCATAGTACTGAAAGAGTTCAGACACTCAAGTAAATTCCAATGCAGCTTTTTTGCAACTGTAAAACAAACTCCTCTTATAAAACCACAGATAGCAGATTAATTCAAATCTACACTTACTCCTTCATTATCTGTCATCTGTGCAGATACATGCTGTACAACAGCACATGGGGAGCTCTACAAACAAATATACTGCACACTTTATAAGCTGAAGATTGACACAGCAACTCAATCTTTGACATTATCACCCTCCTTAGGCATGGGAGCAGCAATTCTCCACTGTAGCCACATGGGCTGCTAAGTGGCCTCCAGGGATTTGGTGAAATATCTATTATTCTGACATATTTTCACTACTCAAAATTATGTATTTGCCACAGTGGCCTATGCAGCTACAACAGAAATGTGTTCAAAACTACTGCAGAATAACTCTAGGACTATTTAAAAAACAACAAAAACAAAAACACAAACAAACAAAAAAACCAAACACCAAACGATGTTAGTTATAGTTGATGGAGAAGCCAGCTTGGTAACATCAAACTTCTAATTGTGCTTCTTTTCTGAGGACTTTCTGATCATTTCCTAGTTCTTTCTGCCTTTTTTACATAAGCAACACGAACCAACCAAGGAAATATTCCCCAAATTTGCCAGCTGTATTCACAGAGGTCTATAAGCCATCATATGTACCTTTCTGCACAGA
The DNA here is from genome assembly GCF_037038585.1 of Patagioenas fasciata. Taxonomy (NCBI): domain Eukaryota; kingdom Metazoa; phylum Chordata; class Aves; order Columbiformes; family Columbidae; genus Patagioenas; species Patagioenas fasciata. The sequence goes on along the minus strand of NC_092524.1, from coordinate 60,801,568 downwards.
CTTACCCATTGCTCATCTTGGATGGAAACTACCAAACAAATGGCACATACTCCCTAAAATTCCCAACCCTTTTCATTCGATTCCTGCTACACGAAAGAAAAACAAGGCTGCTGGTCAGGACATTCCTGTTCTATCATCATACAGGGTGTTACAACAAGATGGACTAAATTTCAGAGATACAGGGATTATCAAATTGGGTCCACCTTTTTGAAACACCCTGTACATTAATTCTTACCTAGAGCTGTAAAATAAATCTGGATATTTTAAATTTTATTACACAGCTTTCAATTGACTATTCCAATTTCTTACTTAGTATGTCTGAAGAAATAGTTATATTTACAATACCTGGAAATGTACACAGTACTTTAAATCATCAAGATAATATTCTTCAATTTCATAAGGTTTGCCTTCCACCTTAAACACACAGGCTGGATTCAGACCGTCATGAACTGGAAGTGCAAAGTAATCTGCAAATTCTTCACAGTTGATGGAAGCAGACATCAATATTATCTGTTAAAAATAGCACAGCAAATGTACAACATGAAATTTAACACAAAATGCCATGTTACACTGGAATTTCCACTTATTCTTTATGCTGAAATGGTCTAATTCAGTTACTACAAGTACGTATCCTAGTAGACACCTTTAAGACAATCAAAGCTAAATGCTTAAGATTCCCTAGGTAGCACTGGAGAAAGGTGAGCACCTGTAGAACAGATCAGGCCAAATGGCTAGGGTAGACAATATGAAAAACTTTTTCATTTGGTCAAAGTTCAACCCAAACCCATATAGTACTCTTCTTTAAGCTTATGATCTCTACCTGGTCCTGAAAAGTAAGAACATATACGCTAATATTTTCAACTCCTGTTATACTAGTTAGATTAGCTGTCAGTGCCTTTAACTCCTTCAAAAGATTGGCTTACTTCTGTAAGAGCAGTAGCTGTAATTATAACCAGCCTTAAAAATGTTACTATGATTTTGAAATGTGTCAAATTTTCTCTCAGTTTCAACTAATTTATGCAACCTAAACCTCTCTAGGAACACACTAAGCTCCTTGCTCTGTTTGCTGACTCTACCAAGAATCCTAACCTGTATTTACCAAACCGAAGAATGAACAAACAAAAACAACAACAACAAAAAAAATCACGTTTGCTATGTGGTGACCTTATCGTTCAATTATTATGAAATTCAAAATTTACAGCTTTGTTGTCTTCTCCCCAGTTAGACAGCATATGTGCAGAATGGTGGAAGGGAGAAGAATGAAGTAAACCAGTGGCTATGGCTATTTACCCTCTATCCCCTCTATTTGGAACGCTGGAAGGCACTGCCACTGCTTGGCATAGGTAGCTGGAATAAACTAGAGAGCTTCACTGTGAAAAGGACAAAGAGCCAGGAAGTTATAATGAGATGTGTAGTGTTCAGCTGCTTTATCTTCAGGACTCCTGAGCCACTCTAAGCAGTACTTGTACACTGGGACACAGTCAGTCCTCTTTTGCTCTCCTGACCCCTCGCACGAATTCAAAACCAGAATGAAATAAAGCACCCTAAACCCATTCCTCTCCCCCTCTCCAAAAACAAACAAACAAAAAAGAATCAAATACTGGAGCATCCACCTTATGAATTGACAGGCAGGCAAGATAATGAAGCGGGAATTGTACCACTGTGCTCAGCTCCAAAGCATATGCGAAGGCATGAGGAATACATGCAGAGGGCATGCTAAATCAACAAGTCATTCAATAAGACCTGGGAAGGAGGAGAAATTTGAAAGGATGTAATTCCACAAATATGATACGAAACCAGTCCCACTACAGCACAAACTGCCTCATGGCTCAATAGACTGTGGCTCCCATATGCTAGGAAAATAGGCTAACTGTAACCTTGCCTGAGGGCTATTGAAACAAAATCCAATCGAAGTTACCCTAACTGCGGTTACAAGCAAGGAATATTAAATTACCTCTTATTTTAGACTATTTTTCATTTGTACTCTGTAACCTGCATGGAGTCCTTCCAAACTAGAAGGAAAAGTTCCCAACAAAGTGCCTGAAGGATCACATAACAAACCAAGAGTTTGATTTACTCCCAAAGTAGAAATTCAATGGGCGTGTATCCCCAGCATGGCAGAGGAACACACTGGAATGAAAGGTAATCAAAGCAGACAGCTCTTAAGATCAAGCATTCCAAAACCACTTGTGCAGCATTGATATGTCTAAAGCCCAACTGTATCATACCAAAAATATGCACAATGAGAACAATTTCTCACTTCAGTTGTCCCTGAATGGCAATTTGCTAGCATCTCTACAAACAGCAGCCTTAGAACAGTCAATCAAATGACTGCTCTGTGATCTAAAAGCAATAATCTGCACCAGTCATCTGCCAGAAAACTCGGTATAGTCTGTAAGTGAACCACAACGAGCAGGCCTTGTCCTCCATATGTCAGAATCACTCTTGCTGTCCTCTTGATGCAATGTTGAATCACCTGCAGCTTCTGTGGTCTGCAATGTCCAGATTAGGAGACAAACACCTCGTGTGTATTTCATATCGCCCTGAATTATAAATACTTCCCCCTCCCCAAACAGGCCTCATTGCACCCTTTGGTTTCATGAATCCATGGGGCCTTGGAGGACAATCTTGCATTTTCTAAATAAATTTGCCACAATTCTTCAAAAGGGGCTGAAAAGGGATGAAGTAGGAGACACTGGACTTAATGTATAAATTCAAACTGAATTACCTATTCCACTCTGCTAAAATCCAGCAATTGAGATCAAGAGTTCACCCCCTCCACCACAAAAATATCGAAAGAACCCCCCCCCGCAAATGTAAGATTGTCAGATTAATACAATATGCATTTGTCATCTGAAGAAACAACTGCAGAGAGGGATATAAAAGAGAGAAAGTTTTCTACTGACAGTTTTGAGAGATTTAATCAGAATCATAAGAAAAGAAATATTTCAGGAACCTATAAAAGAAAAATGTTTCCTGACAGAAAATAGGATAGGACCTGGAGGCATTCCTGCCATTGACAACAACCAGATAATCAGCACGAAGGGCAAATTTTTCACAAATGGAGTATGACCAAAATATTTGCTATTCTCAGCAGGCAGAGCCAAGTGCTAGGAAAGGCTGAATAGCTTCACACTACCGTGTACGAATTTAAAGACATGTGAGTTTTCTTATTGGCAAGAAAAGGGATAAAAAGCAAAAGACATGAAATGCACAGACACCCTATGCCAACTGGAAGGGCACCTCCAGCAGGTGAGAGCATGATTCTAATACCTAAAGACCAAATTATGTGAATTTGAATCAATGTGGTGGTTTGTACAGAAGAAAACATTCCCTTTGAATAGCAATGAAAACAACCAACACAGATTCAGGTTACATCTGTTTTGATCAGAAAAGTTTGCATTAACTGAAAAATTAACTGAAGCACTTAAGGGATATGTACAGTCTCACAAAATTTTCACACTCCCAAACAGCTGCACAGGAATATACCCAGTTACCCTAACTCTGTCAACTCTATTTCATTTCCTGCAATTCAAGATTCTATTAATTTGAGACCACAAAGACTAAATATGTCATGCTAAATCTCCACAGCTCTGCTTTAGTACAAAGCACAATTACCTAACACACAGACAAAAATCTCAGCCGTGTTTTACTACCAGTTCTGCCTAGAAACTACAATACAGCATTTCTGGCTTTTGCTCTTTTTCCAAATACATCGTCCCATTCAAAAAGCTCAGTATTTCCAAGAGTTAATGCTACCATACATATTTAACCAAGGATAAGCACTGCCCTCAATACGTAATTCTAGCCAAATATCCATCTTGCATTTTTTAGCCTTAAGCAGACTTTAGAAACTAATGCATTCTAACATGAGGAAAAAAAAAAAAACAGTCTCTCAGAACACGTTATAGCAGCCAGGAGAAGAATGCCCTTTAGCTTGCTTCTTATGAAAAGCAATAAAGTAAATAATTTTTTAGTAAAAAATAATGACACATTTTGAAGTAGGTTCTTTAAAACATGCCCTTCGTAGATCAAACACATGTAAAAATTTATTCTTGCAAGAAAAAGTATCAGAATATATTTGAACCTACCTTTACAGATTGTGAATTTGTACGCAACAGTTTACGGATCACCAAGAGCAAGAAATCCATTTCTTCTGTACGTTCATGCACCTGGAAGACATTATCCGCAATTATTTTTCATTAATTCATGCTCTTCTTTTTGACAATATCTTCCTTTGATAGTAAATTTCATGCTCTGTTTTCCTAACTTGGAATAATAATAGTTTCATAGAAGAAAATGCACCTTCTAAGACTGTGCATATTAATCACGTTTTAAAATCCCAACACAGCTTTTCAAATGACTACAGTACATTTTGTGAAAATCATATGCCACTATTAAGTCATTAAAATTGTAGAATGAGTAGAAAACCAGTTGTTAGCTCCAGCCACGAGTTCTACTAGAGTTGACAATAACAGCTGAGGTGATCCTGCAGATGGGTAAGTCAACAGTACTGGTAAGATCACAAATGATCCAGGCAGGGACTAAGTCAGCTTGTCTAACACCTAAGCAAATTGAATTGACTCCCTGTATTCCCAATGGCTTCTAGCTATGATCGAAATGCACAATTGCTTTCCAAAACACTATTTTCCACCCAATTCTTCATATATCCTAGCATCTGACTTTTCTGGTTGGTCCTTGCAGTTCACTAAATACTGCTTCTCAACATCAGTGATGATTATCATAAACCATTTTTTAAATTATTAATTTAAGTACATTAAGTGCAACAGCTTTTTACAGAGCTTAACATTCAAAGATCAACATTCATCCCCTGTAATGAGCATATTCTAACATAATATAAAGACATACTAATATTCAATACTGCCCCAATACAAAAAAGACATAGCTAGGGCAGTTTTCAGGCTGACAGCAAGACTTTGCTGTGACAAGTCACAATTTTCAGACTTAGGATTGCTTTGGTATGTTCCTAAATGGCTGCAGTACTCTAACAGGGCTGAAACCTGCAATAAGAACGGAGAACATCTGGTCGCTAAAGGGAGATTCTGGGTTATCTTTGTCTGTCTAAATGAAGTCCTAAAGTTTCTTATTACAGAAGTGCAACTATTTGCTAAGTATTTTCCAGTTTTTCAACATGCCATGCAGTGATGACAGCCTTCACTATTACAGTAATGATCTAAGGGTATACCAAGTACTGTCTCCCTTCCCCTCATATACCCAAGAATCAAAGTCACTCTCAGTTACAATACTTAGTTAGGAAATAGGAATTAAAACCAGCATTAAAAAAACAAAGTCCTCTTCTGTGCCGCTACATCCCACTATTTAGTCCTACACTTTACATGCGATTTACACTCATTGTTTTCGAAAGCACAATTTCACATCTGACTATATTTAGTGGTCAAATACTGTTTATCTCAGAAAATAAGCACAAAACCACAAAAATATACAAATCACAAATTGTACAGTGTATTTTCTTTAGCTTTTCAGTGAAGTGACTGCAGCAATGATGAATCCACATGAGTGGACTGCAAATCCATTCAGAAGACAAAGAATTTTCAGAGGGCTATTTTATTTTTTGGGACATCCCTGAAGAGTAAAGACTCTAAGAGCAGTAACATCCAAGAGAATAAAAACCAAGCGCCTCCTCATAGGCCTACCCAGAAATGATCTTGGAATCCAGGCAGTGGATCTTCAGAAGGTGTTCACAACAAAGGCCAAGCACTGTCAAATCCCCATCTCCCTACTCAGTTCTAAACTTCATTGCTCAAAGGAACAAGACAAGGCTATTTAAAGAAGTGTTAGCTGAGACAACTTACACAAAGCATCTTTACAAGTAGATGTCCGCATTTTTCTTTCTCTAGCATGGTAAGAGAGACAAAACAGAAGAAGGTTCTCTTAATATGAAATTTAAATTTATTTCCACCAACTTACTTCATCAATGAAAATGTGCGTGAATTTAGTTAGGCTTTTGGCACAAACGACTTTCTCAAGAAGAACTCCAGTTGTCATGTACAGCAATCTTGTCTCCTTTGTGGAAATGTTCTCTAAACTTACCTAATACAACGAGGAAAATACAGATGTGAATGAACAGACAGTTAATGTACCTACAGGAACGATTCATCTGAAATAACTCCAAAATGAAATACAAGCCCATGAGAATTATTCATTCAAACTTGTAAAAGATTGCACAAATGTGTTTTTAAAGCCCAGAATCAGTTAACTCAGGAAGCAAATGTTTTCTTCGGGAGAAATTAAAAAAACCCAGAAGTTTATTCCATAAAGGATCAAAATTTCTTGCTGGGGACTCTGGCTTGAGAACTCTTCAAAGGTTTCTAAAGGTACATAAGTGGATCTTTCCACTAAGAAAGAGGAAGATTTTGCCAAGGCATAATTTGCTTATCGGACAGGAGAAAAGTAAAGAGGTGTACGATATCATCAAGACCCAGCAACTCATCCCTGAAAGCTCTACAATCCTATATTCAACAATGGATTTTCATCTCTAAAATAATTCTGTAACTTTAGCTATCTCAGGTGCTGCCTACCTAGGCAGGCAGGCAGAGCCATGACCATCTTTTCACCTTCCACATTTAAAAGAGCCTAGAGCAGACAAGCTGTCACATGCAGGGACAGGAGTTGGACTTGATGATCCTTGTGGGTCCCTTCCAACTCAGGATGTTCCATAACTGTTCTATTTCTGCTCAGTTCACACAGTTACTTGTAAAACAAGCACCACACATCCACATACAGTGTCCTGAAGAGGGTTTGGAAGCACATCACTGTTTAACATCTTTACGACTCATTACCCTAGTGAATCAATTTAGCAGTTTTATGACTAGGTATCAAGCCATATAAACCACTTTGTTTAGAAACTACTTCTTAAAAACACAACATACATAATCCACAGTAATTTTACAAGGCAATAACTGGAAATTATTAATAGTAACTTAGTTAAGAACTGAGATGTCAGATCATAATTCCTATGTAGTTATCTAGAATGTTGACCTCTCAGAACTGAAATTTCTTTAGTGAGTGATTGAGCATAAAGAGTAGTTTTAATTCATCTTCCAGTCTTCCTGTGGAAAACTTAAAACTTCAGAGCAGTCTAAAAACGGGGCGGGGGGGGGGGGGGGCATGTGCAAAAAACTTTTCCTATTATACCATTTGTTAAACATTTACCAAAAGAAACTGATAATATTTGATATTTAGACAAACAGCAGCATTCAGCAGGGATGACAAAGATCCTTTTGATGCGAAAATGAAGCTGATGTATCTGTGTAGCCCTGTAATGTGGTATTACTATTATAGTAACAAGTTATAAGCTTTGTAGGGAGGTTGCAGGGCCTCAGGACTACAGGATGTCAGGTCTGCTCTCTCCGAACTTTTCTTGCTCCACCTCTACCTTTGCTTTACTTGGTCTGTGACAGCAATTTACTGCAATGTAAACAGGCCTGGTACATAGCAGAGACCTTGGGAAGTGGAGACACAGGATGCAGAGCAGAAGAAAACAGACATGGGATAACAGATGAGGCAGGAACTTCGCACTGTAGACCCCATGCGATGAACAACTCTGTAATGGTCAGTTAAAAATAAACCCCCCTTCAAATCTGGACAAAATTGTTTCTATGGGTAACAATAAGAAAGCATCTAACATATATAAATGGCCCCATATGGAGTACATTTGGATGTAACCTGGAGCTGCAGATTAATGAAGAAAAATAAATATGTAAATGCATGTTAGAAAACATATTTATATGACCTTATGTGGAAGAAAGAAAGGAAGAGACAACAAGAAAACAAATAGAAAGGAAGAACCACCAACATGCATTCCTCCCAGCAAAGGATTCCAGCAGCAGACAACTCTCCATAACCATCCTGCCAACACCACTATGAACCCACCAGTCTCAGGACCCAGAGAAGCTGGTCCACAGATGGCTACTGTCAAACCACCAGTAAAAGGACAATCACAGCAGTTCACTGTGGTTAGTGGCAAAGAGCTGATTAAAGCACCGGTAGCTGTGTCAAAAGATGAAAGTGGCATCAACCTTAAAAATGGAGAAATAGACCTGAGTTTCAAGCTGAGTTTGACAAAATTAAAGCAGGAGGTAAAATTATGAGGAATAATTAGTTCAAGTTTTGCACGTGTTAAGAAAAATAGGCCAGGACATTCATGAAACCATCTGACCATAAATGCATAGAAGTTTGGACATAGCTGACAGGTAAATGTAAAGCCAAACAAATCAAGAATGTTAATTAAAGATTTTAGAGGAAAAATGACAGAATACAGTTCTCCTGCAACAATTTCAATGATTAATAATATAAATGAGTCCAATTATCAGAATGCAGACAATTAAGTATTTCTGTTGGAATCTCCCTAGCATTTGTAGTTGTTCAACATTAAAACTTAAACATTTAATTATGAATGTTTAATAGAAGATAGCTAGAAAAGGGAATTCCACTTTAAAAGCAGATTGTCTAACATATATTCAGTATACTAGATATGCTTACAAGTATTGGAGAAAGAAGATAGAGTACTTTTAATGTGTTTTTAAATACAATTAAATTTTCTTATACCTGATATCCTACAAGTTCACCAAGTGTCCATGATCGTTCCTTGCTAATCCACCTGGCAATGCTGCTGGCACCAATTTTCCGAGGCTGGGTAACAGCAATGTTGCAGTAGATCGATCGCTGAATGCAATAATCCAAAATATATTGTGGAATCTGTGTACTCTTACCACTGCCAGTTGCTCCTTGTACAATCACAACTGAATTGTTTTCTATCAGAGACACTATCTGAAACAATTTTTCAAGAAAACTCATAAGTCTACAAAACAACTCAAAACAGATTTCAAAAAAATATTTGAAACATCAGTAGCTTCCAGGTCACATATAGCACAATGTTTTACAGAGACTTGATTTTTTTTCTATCATCCACTAGGCATCTGTAGATAACTGGACTCCTAAAACACATTAGAAGGTCACAGAAAAGAACATGGCCACACACTCACCTACGTATTTTACATGAATACCTATAAAGAGCAAATATAACAGCAATGCTTCTTCCTCTAAGAATTTTTATACAATGGTTTTGTACAATGAACAAAGGTTTTCTACAATGCTTAAAACAGAAACAGAGGTTTCTTTCTGGAAAACAAAACAACAACGCCATCACCACACAAAAAACACAAACCAAAAACCACACACAAACCAACAAAAAAACCACCACCACAAACAGAACCAAACCCAGCAAAACAAAACATGACTTTCAGCTTTATTCCATAATGAAAGTACAACAAAGTTACCTCTTCCCTGTGTTTGGCTATGGGCATATTCACACCTGCATGAGTAGTCACTGACACAGAAGTCCAATCACTTGATTCACACTGAGACACTGAAGTATCTAGGCACAAAAATAACCAAGAGTAAGTTATTTCAATAGAGAAAGGGGAAGACCAGCAGGAGAATATGATTGTAGGATTTGGAAACTTAACTACTACCAAATATCAATCACATACGAATATTCACAGAATCAATACTTCGTAATAGGTTGAAGAGATATTCTCTGTTCATGCAATTACTGTTTTACTGTTTATAACCCACCGTTCGTGTCAAGGAGGTACATAATTATATAATTCTACATGCTTTTATCTCAATAATAAAAAATAGCATTTTTGTATAGTTTGCATTACAACTGCCGAATCTACCTGTTCCAAATAACTTTTTGACAATACTGAAAAATAAATATCATATTCATGTACCCACGTCTTGTTTCCCTTAAAGCCTATTGGATCCACAGTACAAAGTAACCCAATCCATCAGTACAAACACCACTTTATTTCTACCACTTGGCATTTAAAATGTGTCTGGTAAGCACCATGATGACTTTTCAATGTGATACAACATTCTGCAGTCTCTTTGCAGGAATTGATCTCTGTTAGCACTGAGAAATACACAACAAAACAAACAAACAAAAACCAACAACTTACAAGTGCTACCATGAGTTTCTGCTCAGCCTCCTGCTGTCGCTTTGACCAGGAAAAACAGAAGAGTGACTGAATGGTTGTGGAGGCAGGTGGAGATGGGGAAAACCACCTCAAGACTTCGGTAAGCTACGATTTTTGCAAGCTACAATTAGACAATTTGGCTAAAAAAACCTCCCTATACCGAAATAAAAAATGGAAATGCTTTCTGTTCTAAATGGGTTTCATCAGATACTATGGTGAAATTGACTTACTTATTTGCATACAAATAATAAAAACTGCAAGAAATATACACAGCAGCGGGAAAGAAATCTAACGTTCTTTTTACAGACGAAATATTTGCTGTAAAATAAAGGCTACAAACTAAATAACTGACCACACAGTTACAGCTTCCTTCCTTGGGAAGGGTTTCTAACAGTCACACAGCAGTGAAGCAGAAGCTGGCAAAAGTTCTTTTGTTCCTGTACCACATCTGAACGTGCTCCAACCCACCAAATTGTCTTTAAGTGTCAAGGAATACAAAATGACTTATTCCCACATTAAAACAAACCCCCAAAATCCAGACAGTTCATTAAGGCAGTTTCATAAAGCACTAAAAACCAGAGTTCTCCTAAAGCTGCACTGTCCAACAAAAAAGGTTCTTTACCTGCATTCTATATAATACAACAGTTAATCATTGCACAGTGATTAACACCAAAACACATACAAAATGGAACTTAATATCCATGGAAAATATTAACTGTCCTCTTTAAAATACTTTTGGTCAAGTTTCTAAATATATTCCCCAGGAAAATTCATATGTAACGTCCTGTCACAGCAACACTGTACCAAGGCTGACTTGGCTTCCCTCTGGCACAAACATGTCACTACTGAGACATCAGTGGCTCTGCAGGATTTGACCAACGCTGGAAGAAACCTCGAGCTGCCACAGAAAAGATCCCAGTGTCAGCATTTTCCTTCTAAAGCAACACAGCCTTCCCACCTCTGTCAGGTCTTCCATGTAACAATTGCAATTTTGAAAAATGTGCTAAGAGTATACAACAGAAGACAGCAACGGTTCTATAACAGTGCTTATAAAAAAAAAAAAAAAGACAAAAAAATGAATTATTTGTTCAGATTCACATTATAACTTTCCTTTAACACAGTAAAACCCCCATGTATTAAGAATTCATTGACCTAAAATTCAGTTAAGAATTTTACTTAAAAAATAACAAAGGAGCTAAACAGAAACAAATGAACAACTATCTGTATTCATGTACCTGCTGAGTAACCAGATAAATTTAATCAATTTTGTATATTTAATTCTTTTCATTAATGAAATCTAACTTTTTAAATATTTCCTTTTATTTGACAGGTCTATGTCCTAAGCACAGAAGTTCGGAAAAAAATTCTACCAAAAGTAAACAGTCATCCAATGTTTGCCACCATAAATATGCAGAGTTTGAGAACTGGCAGCCATACAACCATTTAGTAGATGCTGTAAGTACTAAAACTGGAACAGGCTGCCCAGGGAGGTTGTGGAGTCTCCTACTCTGGAGACATTCAAAACCCACCTGGACACATTCCTGTGTAGCCTCACCTGGGTGTTCCTGATCTGGCAGGGGGATTGGACTGGATGATCTTTCGAGGTCCCTTCCAATCCCTAACATTCTGTGATTCTGTGAAAAATGGTATGGTTTGTTTCTTTTCTCTACAAAACATGTACTCTGTGCTTAAACTGAACAAAAACATTACTGAGTTTGCCTGGGGAACTAATACCATGACAACTGTGAGGCTTCTCTGTTAGTATCTAGAGCAGACAGAACAGTCTTGGGCCTCAGTAAACTGAGAACTTCAGATGAAGAGCATGACCTGACCCCAGCTGCCATGAAAAGGCCAACTCAAACAAACCAAGGATACAAACTGTTTCTGAAATCCAATACGATCATTAGAGAAAAACAGAACAAAACAAAATTGGGATTGGGAACTTGGGTAGTCATCTTAGAAGACATTAAACCCCCACTTTTTCTTTTTTCTTCAAAGGAAAGGTATTGTTCTGAACAATGAAGACTTGCTGCAGAATAGAAATACTTGAATATACACCCCTATGAAAGTTCCAAGGTTATTCTACTAATTTAAAAAACCACTCAAATGTGAACTCTATACAAAACATCTATTTTAACATCTATTTATGTAATAAATCCCCAAATGAGAACTGTTCTTTAGAAAAACAGATCACTTCTGCAAATACTGTGGCATCTACAGATTCAAGGAGTTACAGAACTACATTATTAAGACTCAGACAGCAAACCAAACTACCCCACACCTTTATAAGTCATCATGCTCAAACACACACCTTGGATTCTGATGTACAGAGAATGCAGGACACTTCCAATCTGACAATAATATATTGAGGAAGTATCCAACTGCCCATCATGCTGTTTTATTACAAGATTTCTGTGTATAAGAACCATTAATACTAATCCAGAATAAATAATGATATCAATTTCTCTATTTAGCATCAGTGCAAAAAGAAACTGAAAACTCGGTTATAAGAAAGATGAACTTGCCTGCTCACTTTCTTTTCTATTATAATAAAGTTATGTAGAGATATGCCATGAGTAATATAGTCTATTGCCAATGGAAAGAGCAATTTTCCAACACCTCGGTTATTGTTGTCCATATAGCAGGTGTATTCCTTCTGGTACCCGTTTCCTGAATTGAATTTAACCCAAGATTAGATTTTTGTATTCACCAATTCTGGGAGATTGTAAAACTGGATCTTGGTATTTGCCACTAATCAAATTTCAATGAGATGCACAAAAAAATATATACTTGAAAGTACGAGTAGGTAGGTGAGTCAACTGAGATGCTTCTGTGTCACTGATCATTCTTCCACTGAACTACAAACACACAAAGCGATTACAGTTAGCAAGCCAGCTCATGGGAAAGGAAAGCCACAGGCAACCACCAGCTTCCTGCACTGAGCCACAAAGCATTAGGACTGCCCAGTTAAGTCAGAATGCAAAGTACATGAAGATATTGCTGAATCAGCCCAGAAGAGCTTAATCCACAGCCCAGGCAAAGCGATTTTCCTTCCTGACGGGGGAAAACAGGCTAACAGTTTTCTGTGTCTTGAAGTCTTGATTGCTGAAGGATGCCCTCCAGGTAACATTAGAACTCCTAAGAAAACACCACAAGTACTTAGTCTTTGCCTTCTGTTCTCCATTGCAATCCTCTAACTTTCACATATTTTGAATACAAAAGAATTTGAGATGAAGATTTCTGCTATGATTAATTTTCCTGGAATGAATCTGTTCTGAATCCAAAACATTTAAGGAACTCTACAACTTACACTTTTTATATTTCAGAAACCTGATCAGAAATAATGTTTAAATTGCTTCTTCTCTGTAAGCAACTACCTCACCTGGGACCTATAGGATCCTCAGAAGAAATCCATTTAATGGTGTGAAAATAATGTATCTTCATTAGAGGAGAAGCAGATTAGGCATTTACACTCGTCCTCTCAATAAAAAAGCATTTGCTCTTGTAAGAAACTGGAAGGCACAAAATTTACACTCAACAGAACACTAAGGCACAAGCAAACACCGCAACAGTTTCAGTAACTCTGCAAGATTTAAAATAGGTGGACCATTTATGTGGAAGGTATAATCCACAGTTAGAACACCAATTCAGAAAGAAGGAAGCAACAGGAGCACCAACTCTGAAACCTTCAGGGCAAACCACCTTCTCACTTTCATGCTGTGCTCCTTATCTCTTGACCACACTTGTACTCAGAGTTGGAGCAGTAAGGCCTGGTCTAGATAAATCCTTGATCATTTATGACTATTTTTCATGTTCTTAAATAGAACATGCACTTCCAGACTGATATGGTTGCTAGGCACACGTGGGTCTTAGAGTTCTTGAAATCTCCACAATTACCATTTGAGAACAGCGGTGTCATTAACACATATACATTTATAATCCATTAAAATTAACATTACAAGTATTACAATCACTCACTGAGCATCTTTATTGTATTATCCTCTCATAAGGATGAAACATGAAAAATATCTGTAAGTCAAAGCCAACAGCAATAAGAACCAGGATTTTCTGATGTTTTTGTGTTATCCTACATCTAGGTGGGATTTGGCAGTTCCCTCTCAGAATCCTGCAGGAATCTTCCAGTCCCGTCACTATCCCATCAGCTGAGGGTGCCCCACTGGATTACACACAGCTGGGAGCAGAGCAGTGACCAGAGGAGGCACCAACACCACAGGGAACAGCTCCTGGAGCAACTGAGACACCAGACCACAACACTGACAAAGAACAGGAAGAGAGGGAAAATAGGGACAGAGGAAAACATCTAACAGATTAATAATAAAAGAGTATGCATATGCTAATATTTTAGTAATTTTTTTTTAAGGTTCTTTCCCAACTAGATGGTTTTTAAGTAAGTTACAACTGGAAGGCAAAAATAAATATTAGGAGGTATAAATTTCAAGGACAAACATTTTAGGGTAAAACAAGTGGAAAGAGGTATTTATAAAATGGAGTACCGGGACGACTATGGAGAAATATTTTGTAACAAGTCTAAGTTATAACCTTCTTTCTTTTACAGGAAGGACACTACTAGCATCAGTTCCATTCAAAATTAAGCAGGCCACCAGTGCTGCTAAATTGCTAGCTGCAGAATTCTGATTTAATAGCTGAAGGACATTACGTTTTACAGTACTTCCTTGAATTAATCAATACCGCAACACCTTTAAAGAAACATCTAAGGAACTTAGGCTTAGCCACTGCACTGCTGTCCTTCCTTCACTAGTAAAGCACATGAAAAACTATGGAACACCACATTCCTGAACTACAACTTTCGAAGCTTCTTCCAGTCCCTTTATTCATGCATTTTCACCATTCGACACCTCCTGCTGTCCCAGAAATTTTGTGTAGCATCAAGTGAACAAGACACAGTATTCTGTGGTGATATGCTGCACATGCTGGACAGGCCAACGGCACCTCCTGCCTCTCAGCCGAGGGCAGACCAAACAGCTTCAGCACCTACATGAGTCCCAGAAGTCATACGATGTGCAGAAGCATTGAAGGACAGTAATTTCTAAATTTGTCAAATTTTGGTATATCAGCAAAGGACAGAAAAATGTATTACAGAGAATGACATGCAGAACAGACAAAACACATAAATGTCCTTTTCTTGGGAAATCAGCCACATTAACAAATTTGGAAATTAGGAGGCACAGTAAGAATTTGAAGCTGAGCTGTCCTGACAAGTGAGTCAGCCTCATACTGCTTTTACCAGAGCTCTTCGGAAAGAAGTGCAAGCAAATTTCTCTCTAAAGGGAGTTCAAAGCAACAATCAAGTACCCACAGAAATAACATGGAGAGAAAATGGGAAAACAGAATAAAGACGTGAATGCAATGAGTGGTATCTTTTCCTGGCAGATATGCTTCAATCACATATCTACATTTATCAATACAATAAACCAGACATACGCACATGTATCTATGCAGCAGCATTACACATTGTGGTTTCAAAAAAATACAGTACTTACTTTTTAATACCATGCCTTATACAAAGCAAACAAATGCACATACAGCATTAAATAATCAAGAAATACACAGTAAGGTTTCATAGTTTTTTTTAGAGGAGGAGATGGTAAGAAAGATCACAGGGAGGAAATGGACAGGTGTATCTGAGTTTATAATAGAAGCCAAATGTGTGTGTGTGTGTGTGTGTGTGTGTGTATATATATATATTTTTTTTTTTTTTTTACCTGGTTTATAGACAAACCGATCATTTCCAACTCCACCTAGCTCTTGTGCCTCTGCTTGTTTGTATTTGTCAGCATATTCAGTCCCAACACTCTCTGTGATAGGCAGCCTGAAGAGGAAAGAAATGACAAATCAATAAATGCTTCCCAATCTACTGGTCACAGATATGTCTGCAAACAACAGCTTTATAAACTAAGTTCAGCGTCTCTATGTCAAGCAGGAACTAGTTCAATGAACAAACTTCAGAAACAAATTTTGTCTCTGCAGTTAGATACCAGCCTGAGGAAAGTGACACGTTAAATCTTTTTGTTTGGATTAAAAAAAAAAAAAAAAATTATATTTTGGGAGCTCTTGTTAAGTTTTTAATACCTAGGAATTTCTCTCCTAATAAAAGTGCAATATTTTGTCTAGAAAAAATGAAACAACTCTGTTTCATCCATTCTTGACACAGTACAATTAAGAAAATACAGACAATTATTGTGTGATTCTCTGAAGACGGGGAAGCAGACAGGAGTAAACACAATCATCTTACTGCTTTAAGGAAAGAACTTTGGTCTTTGAGCCAAGAAATGATTGCGGCTGAGGAAAAAACAACACGCACACACAAAAACACCCCAAACCAAACCACACCATAATCACCTGATCATCTAATCTTATGGAAATTCATTACACACAAGACAAAGTCTATCCATGACATAAAGAGTGAAATAGGATTAAAAAAAATTTCTCTTCTACATAGACAGCGTAAGAAAACCACATGAATTTCACCAGGGAACAAAGCAGCATATGTACAATAACTACATGGTTATTAAATCATAAACAAACTTGGATGCAGAAGAGTTCTGGACACACTAAAAGCACCATTTGACTTTTTTTTTTTAAAAATCAAACAAAACAAAACAAAAAAAATAAAAATCAAAAAAACCAACACCGAAAAAAAAAAAAAACCAAAATAAAAACTAGGAGTCAGAAACTATGGTTTTGCACTTTAATTTAAACTCTGGGCCCAGTGCAAGCTTTTGTTACACAATGCATAGCAAACCTGCTTCTCAGCAGCTGTATCTTCGAGACATCTTATAAAAGGATACTGTCGCAGAAGAATCTATTTCTTGACCCTAATAATAATCGACACTGACTCCAAAAACAATTCAGCTGAAGACAACAGGGCTTGTGTCACACAGCTCTCATGATAGAGTAATTCACTGTACCTTGATGACACCGAGCACCCAACTTTGGACACTGCAAATCCTGTGCCAGTGCAGCTCTGCCACAAACGGCTCATTCACATCAGTCGTTACTTCTGAAACACCCCGTACTTGTCACCTACTGCTGTCAATAAAACAAGAACTGGCTTCTTATCCTATTTTAATAATATTTTAGGCATGTAGCTAAGGCAATTTTTCCCTGGATCTCAATTATCTTTTAAAGCAGAGTCCAAGAGGAATACGTGCATCTGCCCAACTGCTACAAGAGCAACAGCTGCCTATTTTCGGCAAGCAAACTGCAGTATTTTCATCATTCTAATCCTTCTGGAACAGCTGGGACAGGGAACACTTCACAATAAGCCTGAATCTGAGGTACAAGTCAGAAAAGTTCATGCACATCACATCAGACCACTTGTTAAGTAGGTCATTCCAGGGAATGTATATAAAATACAAGTAAAACTCAAGAATACGATGAAGGTCTCAAAGTTGAGCATTTAGTTGAAAAGAACATATTTAAGTTTTGCCAGGCAATCTCAATTTGGCAGCATTGTATGCACATACAAAACAGATTTTAGTGATATGACCAATTATTTGTCCTTTCTGTAAAACTTCAGCCTCACACACCTTCAGGCAAGAAAACCTGGTTATGTAGCATATACAACTTGTCCTTCAGTCCTCTGCAAGAAAAAACCACCAACTGATTAAGACAGTAAATGCTACCATGGAGGAGCAGGTACTACTTGACTTTCAGAGCCCTGAGCAATAGCAAACAAATCATGTCAACAAAAAAACTCCACAGAGGGGTAAGGGCTAAGGATGGGAAAGGTAGAACTGTGATCCTCATTTGTTGCAGAAACCTTGCAGAAGCATCAGTATTTAAGCAGCAACTAAAGTCAGCTACGAAACAGTTTTATGTAATACCATTCACCTAAATGCTCCTGGAGATGGAGTATTAAGCAATTCAAAATGAGCTCACAGAAGTGTGTCCATGCTTTTGACCTTTGCCTGCACAGCTCCAGGAAAATGAGGACAGTACAACCTCGGTGATTTGTGAGAATACATTAATTGGTTTTGTTTGGTTATCTGGATATTTTCTTTCAGAAATTAGGTTTTCCATCTTCAGAAAACAGCATGCAATAAATAAACCTCAGGCTACACAGTGAATGAAGAAAATATTTAATAGCCAGTCATTAAGAATGAACATTGCTCACTCGATGCACTGAATCAGGATACAGTCTTGGGGAAAATCATATGCAATTGGGGAATTGCATATGGGCACATGAAATTAACAAACAACCTTCATTACATCATTTCTCAATGTTTTAATGATGAGCTTTGCAGCTTTACAAAATTAAAAGCTTACAGAACATCGTTATTTTTTAAGCAAAATGGGGGAAAAAAAATCATTACTAAGCCCTCTGGCACACTCCTAAATCATTAGAACAATACAATCCTTACAAGTAATCTTTAATAAGCCATCAATAGGAATCATCATCTCATATATACCTGGACAAACAGAAAGGGATGGAACATTTTTCTAATGAGTTTCAACAAACATTTGCTGACAGCAGAGGAATGACAAGATTCAGAAAATTCAAATCCATTCCAGGCTAGGAAAGAACAAGACTAATGAAGGGAGCTTTCTGGATTCTGCTTCTGAAACTCGTGTCTGTCCAATATACCCATTATGTCTTCTCCATTTCTGCTCCCTCTGACACAGTGAAAACCCACATTTCAGTACACCTGCCCTGTTAAAGCATATATTGATTAGGCTTTCCAGATTCCAGCCTTGCTGCTCACCCACCTTGAGACTCCCCAAGGTCTTCTGATCCCTCAAACATTACAGCACTGGTAAATGATGACTTGTCAGTTGCACACAAGAAACACATTCAGAATTTTAACAAATTAAGTGGCTGTAGGAAGAATTTTTTTACTCTAATGCAATTACTGAAAAATTAATGTAATCAATTTAAGGGAACACAGGAGATTTCAGATGCTGTTTTTTCTTACTTCACCCTCATTTTAAAAAAATACGAGAGTTTGACCTTATTCAAATCAAGGGCATGTTTCCTCCTCAAAAGTGGTCAGATTTCTGTGACTGAGCCTGCAAACATACGACATTACGTCCATCCTTAGTGAACAAAGGCAGACAAAATTAAAAAAGCACCAAGAACACAATCAATTCCTAATGTCACTCAACAACAAGTAAATCTTGATATGTTCTAGTACCTGTAAAACATAACATGTCAGCTACCCATGAATGTGTACACATCAAGATCTACCTGTTTTGGAAAACACTCAGAAGTAGCAGACATGGGAACTTGGAGCCTGACAAGCAGTGGTCAGGAGGACATTTTCTATACAGGGAAAAAGGCAGTACACAGCATGACCCTTTCTGGAAGAAAATTAACACTGTTTCTGCTGAAATAACAGACTACTTTCCTTATTCCTTACTATCTAGTTTAACTGCTATAACATTTTTATGAAGTGTGACCGATCTTGGCACATATGACTACTTAAATTAATTTTGAGCATTTGATTGGGACAAAACCTTTAAAAATATTTCTTATTTGGGTTTAAAGGAAAACTGCATGTCATAAACATAAAATTAAATGCAGCTGCCACTTCAGGGTAATTTCCAGAAGGGAAACACATTTTAACACCAGAAATTGTTGACACATCCAATTGTAAATGCTCTCCAATACACAGAGGGTGCCTTTCTTCAAATAAATTCAGCTAGAGAAAGGTCTTCCTTTTCTTCAAGCTATAGAGTGACCTCTAATAAGCCAACAAGGCCATCATAACAGAGTGCATTCAGTAAATGCTTGTATTTGAGCATTCGAAGTATTAACCAAAGCATTTTTACATATATTTAGTTACCAAAAATAGAATCAATTGCCCAGTCTCAAACACAAGTGTGACAGGTAATTTGTGTGGCTCTTTTCAGTGACATATACTACAATGCCAATGAACACACCTCATATCTCCAGAAGTGACGCTTGAAAAAAAAGCCCTATTAAATGAACAGATACATACAGTCTTATTCCCTTAAAAAATAACTACTCAGCAGGAAACCTGACTGTATGAAGAAAATATTCAAGTATGTAATGAAATTCCAAGGATTAAGATGCTTGCTTATCCAATTTCAGACTCAGTCTCTAACTACTTAATTTTGGGTATAAGCTCCTATTTAAGGTCATATAACTTCAAGAACATTTCCATCTTGGAGACAAACAACTGAAAAATCCAAGTGTTCTAGGGCTGTGTTTTTGAAAGTTCTTACAGATGTACTTTTTGCCGATTTACGTTCTGCCTCATTTGACACAAAAATCCCTGCTCACATGGGACTGAGAGCTGAACATAAAACTAGTGTCACTTATTCCACAGATCACAAGAGGAGCACTGCCCTAAGCCACAGCTTCTAGCACACACACCAGCTGTCCACCTACTTTGAGATCTTTGGGGGCAAATCACTTGAAAAAAACGCTTAGCCTTATAGCACACAGAGCAATATTTTGCTGTACAATTTTAGTATGATATATACAGTAGACTGTTTCAAAGTCTCTTCTCTGAAACTAAAATAATGTGACACTTTACATAACTGAACATTTGCCATGACAGTAAATAACCTTCTGCTGGGTTTACTGAAGGACATACTAAAAATTCCTTTTAACTGGCAGTTGGTGTCCCATACCTTTAGAAGACTGGTCTTAACTGCAAAAATACACTACCTTTAACGAAGTAATGTACTGTAATTCAAAAGCCATAATGTTTCAGGTCACAAAAATAGATTGTTAATAGAATTCAGAATAAGTGAAACGTATGAAATACTAAATTTATGAAGTAATTTACAGATTATTTTAAGAATCTAAGAATAAATGAGGTGCACGCTTTTTCCCCACTCGAGAGCTGTTCTGAAAAGGTAATTAGCTAGATTTTAAATCTTTATATATGGGCATCTTAAAGGCTTGCACTGCTCTTCCTCACAGCAGTTATTCAGAGCTCCTGTTTTAAAAGCTGGGGAGATGGAGAGATAGAGGGAGTGCACTAAAACTACTTTACAAAATCCTGAAAAGCTCAAATGGAAATGTTTGGATTTGGATAGATTATGTAAACTCAACATCTCAGAAACATTTCTTCTATGTCAAACTAATAGCTCTGCAAAACCTTCCATCTTCCACCCTTAACCACAGTTAAAATCCAAGAAAAATAACAACCACAAATGCCAGGACAAAACATCCCAAATCCTCAAGTTTACTGTCTCCTGCTTTGGAGTTTCAGGCCAGTGGGGGAAGCTGGGATGAAGTGCTGGGTTTCACAGAACCGGACTCTTCTTGGAGATGAGCCGTTGATGAACTCCTCTTTCTGCAGCCACAGCTCAAACAGGGACTGTTGGAAGAGCACAGCTGTCACCTGTGGCAGACGGTGACAAGCCACACAAGCAACTACCTCTTTACCACACATGAAACACCTGATATTAGAAACTAATGTTGTTATAATTACTTACAAATTAGAAGGTGGGTGATTATATTTATTTATTTTAACCAAAAGCACAATTCCTCTATCAAACATTGTTTCTGATCCTTCAGCAACATTCCCACAGCAGTCCTGAAAACTTCAACATTCATCCCTCCTCTTTAGCCAGAGAGGCAAGGAACTTGATCAAACAGAAAAAAAAACAAAAAACAAACCTCCCATAACAAGAAAATTAAAACAAAAGCATTTGGTTATCAACATGGTAAAATCCAGCTTAAATCTCTGAATGAAATACAACACAAGTCGAAGACTGTGCTGAATTAAAAAAATGCTTGTTAATACTAGCATCAAATGCAAGAACCCCTCAATTTCACACTCCCATGTAACTCCCCTGCCTATTAGTGAAGTGTCACCAGCACCAGAGACATTAATGCTACAGACAGTCCAACTGGAAGAAATCTGCTTCAAACATGTCCCAGTTTTATTCATCACAGCAACAGAAGTACAATAACTCACACAACTTTCTGTCAGTTAACACTGCTAAAAGAGAATTATTACTGTTCACAGCTGTCACAGCAAAGACCAAACAAGAGTCTTACCAAGAGGACTCTCGTGTATGCTCATGGGAAGTTTTGTTCATAGTTGTTAAGAAGTGAAACCCACAGTCTGAAGCAATCACAGGAGGTAGACTCGCCATATGTCTGCAGCCTGAAACAGCTACAGTGAGTTGTTCTGTCAAACTGGAAGAAAAATGTCCTGCAAAGTTGATCATTAAATCCAAAGAGTGAGGCTGTGTTTATAAATGGAAGCAAATCATGCAACCTGCTAGGTAGATAGCTACAAAAATTCAATCTTGCTTTTCACAGATGACTGGTAGCATTGGTAACCTTTCCATCTAACTGTACTGGGCCTGGCCACAGAGTTAATTTTCTTCATAGCAGCCCCATGATGCTGTGTTTTGGATTTGTGGCCAGAAAAGTCCTCCTAACAGATTAATGTTTTAGTTATTGCAGAGTACGTTTACACAGCATCAAGGCCTTCTCTTTCTCACACTGCCCCCCCAGTCAATAGACTGGGGGGGTGGGCAAAAGGTTGGGAGCAGACACAGCCAGGCAGGTAACCCAAACTAACCAAAGATTATTCTATGCCATATACTGTCATGCTCAGCAATAAAAAGGGAAAAGATGGGCATTTCAGGTTTGCCATCTATTGCTTGGGAACTGGCTGGGCATTGGTTTACCTGTGGGAGGTGGAGCATCGCTGCCTTTGCATCACTTGTTTTCTTTCTCTCTTCTTCCAATTCTTCACATCTTAAAACGGCTTTTATCTCTACCCCCAGTTTTTTTACTTTCGCTCTTCCATTCTTCTACCCCATCCCACTGGGGATGAGTGGGGAGTAAGTGAGGGGCTGCGTGGTACTTGGCTGCCTACTGGGCTTAATGTGTCAGCCCTTCACACAAAATCCGAGGCAGCGAACAGTAGTATGTGACTGTATTACTTACAGATGCTAACAGAGAAATACGGAACATATACCACTATGCCAATGTGTTGAAATGTTAGCTAGCTAGCAATGGTTACAATCTGTTATCAACATTTTTGGTCAAATAAGAAGCGTGATAATTTCTTGATATGTCATTGTGAGTCTCAATCATAAGGAAAGATATATTTCTTGCCTCTTTCAGTTGCAAGAGTCAGTAGCATCTCAGATGGTATAGACGCCATAAAATCTTCCAAAGTAAAGAATAACAAGGTTCTCCTCCACCTGTTCTCACCATTTGTCACTTTGCTGTTCACATCAGTGCAACAGTCGGTTAAATGGAAGCATTTCTGAAAGGTTGATTTCATTTTTATCTAGAAACACTTCTGTGAGATGGTTTAAAAGCACAGCCCCATGGCACCAGACAGGAAAACCAACGGCCGCACAGCACCAATGATTTCTCAAACTGGCTGTCTGACAAAAGAGAAGTGTGTTGTCCAACAATACAAACAATCAGCTCAAGTAAGTATTGAATTTGTAGTTCTTACAGAAAGGCATAGATAGCAGTCTAGGTAAACCTGGAGCTACTACTTTTTTATTATAAAACCTGGTTGTCAGTCTAGGAAGTTCCTTCGCACATGTGATGTTAAGACATATCAAGACTAAAGTCTTCTTGCTGTACTCAGAGCTGGATTTGCAGCTTTTCTCTCAGAATACAGTTACAGGAACCTCACTTGTTCACAAGTAAGCACTACACTGGAAAAACAGTTGATCCCCAGAGACCTTTATTTGTGAGAATTTTGGATTTTACAAGAATGATAGTCTGTTTCAAGAATATGCCTTCTGTATTACAGCAAATTATTTATTACAGTAGTACTGAAAAGTCATAATCAGAACGTAAAACTTACTAAACCACACACCATGCAAATATCCAAGTTTCCTGTGCTAAATAAATTATATTACTTAGTTTTTTTTTTTTAAAAAGCTTTCAAGATATTTGAGAAAGCATTAGCACAAAATAAACATCTTGTGTCACCTCTCTTTAGCTAAGAAATATTACCTTGCCATGAACAGTCCCATCTTCTAAAGTAGCTGGTATTAAGGTTAGTTATGATGATTTCCAAGTAAGAACCCACTTTTCTCTAATGCTACTGCTTATACTAGAGGAAGCTCCCCATAAACATCCACAAAAACACCTCACTGTTATTCTTCAAGCATTCCTTTGGAGTTATGCTTTGCCATTGTAGCAACAAAGCTAAAATCCAGGTATATTTAGTACCCTCAGAAAATGCATCCTAACTTGACTCACTCCATTTCCCTGTGGTATGTTCCAGCCATTTAAATCCATGTCTGTTGCACTTACATCACAACTGTATGTAAATATTCTTACTCTATAGTTGTGCTATGCCTTTAACATAGAGCTGAGGGGTCCTAGTTGGTAACATACAAAACTGTAAGAGTATCAACGAGGAGAGATTCAGAAAACTTTAAAAGCAATCAATATTTTTACTTAAGTAAATGCTAAATTTTAGCAGCCTCACACCAGTTATTTGATTCCAGAATATCTTAATCATCAGGTGCCCCATAACAATTCTGATGTCAAACAGAAAGAGGCAAAAGAGCAATTCCTAGAACATTTTGAGTACCAGTCATTTTCGGGTTAAAGATTAGGCCGTGAACCGGACTTTCACATCTTCACACCAAGCCACACTTGTCTGAATAAAACTACTTCGAAACAGAGGGTTCTCACAGCAAGTGACAGGTTTAGATGGGTGTCTTCAGCACAAAACACACCCAGAACGTAACCGCCACCACAGATGCAGCACTGTCTAAGGAGAAATTCTTTAAAGATGACGTGCTAATACCACAGCAGATTGGCGCTTCTTTCCTCTCAAGTAGGAGGAACTAACTCCTCAAGTAGGAACTAACAACAGACTCCCTAAATATGCTTCCTACTAACCAGAATGAATCAAGCAGGAAATGGAACAGCGCCTCATATTTAAGGGTGAAAGAAAATAACAGAAATAATAGAATAAACACATGGCCGCAGTAGGAACTGTTCTGCCACGTGTACCAGGACATGCTTGTTATTATGACTGGTGATCTATGGAGTCAGTCATTATGAAGATCACCTTCTAAATTAGAGGCTGTGTGCATGTTTACTGAAACCAGTGGGGAAAACCCCCCACACCTTTCCATATTAATCTATTCTAGAGTAATTTTATGTAAATTATGCTTGCTCTGTGTACACGGGAATATAAATTAAGCTACTTCAATGATTCCTCACTTCTGTATTTGTAAGCCACGTCATGAAACCAGAACTGCTAAAAGCCACAGGGAAATCAAATATATCCACCATAACACATAAGAGATCCTCACCACAACAAAGCAGAGTCACTGCTGCGAATGTGTATTTAGATTGTTCCATCACTTCATGAGATATTCCTCTTTCTCCTTCCCTCCTCTAACATCCCAACAAACCAGGTTACACAGTTTCCTAGCCAAGTCCTTAAGTGAGAAACATCTTTGTAAACTGGTAGAATTGACAATCAGATCAAAAAGTAGGAACTGTTTGATGTGAATCTCCCCTGTACTTGTGGTTGGCTGGAGAACAGCGAGTATGGGAGATAAAAGACGACATTAACACTTTAGAATACATTTTTTTTTTGGTATCAAGAAGCCCACAAGATAAAAAATAAGCTAATCACCAAGGTTTTAAGAAGTCTGCTGTATACATACACATTTTAAAATAGAAAGAAATAACCTGTGTGTCTTACACAGGGATGTAAAGGAACAGATCCCATTTTATCCACTGGCTGTCACCCTTGATGCCACATTTAGTCAATGAGCGTGTGCTCTTGTACAGCTATTGTTTTGGAATAAGGCTCTTTGCTGATGAACCTGGACCTGCCATAGCAAGAAAGGAAAGACCACTAAAACTGTCTGAATTGATTTATGGAAGGAAATATGCACTCTGGCACCAGCAGCTCTTGCTGCTCCCTCAGTTCAATTTGAGAACAGCACCAGAAAACAAGCCTAAATTATGCTACAGAAAGAGAAACGCTCACATGAAAAGACACTCTTTCTGATTAACCTACGGAAGAGGAGGTATCATTCATGGCAGTACAAGGAAAACTACTAAGTTGGAGAAACAACAGATGTTTTAGCAGTTCATTAGATTCCTTTCCTCAAAAATTAGGAAAACAAAGTAAAATAAGGATGCTGAAGTAAAGTCTAAAAAAAGTTCAAAGAATCTTCAATTTACATTTTATATTATACAAACAGACAATTAGGGTTAATTTACAGGAAAAAATCAATTAGCAAACACCTGCTCTGCTGCAATGGCAGAGTAAATTATGGCTTACTAAAAAAAGAGAAAAACTATGCATCATTATATAACTAATGTTATGGTCTCACTCAAGTATTATAATATGTTTTAGTCACTAATACCAGCAGGGAAAAATCCAGAAAAGGAAAATATAAACTATAAAAGAAGACCTTGTTGGGGTAAGTTACAGTAATAAAACAAAAGTGCTAGGCCTGAAACTTTTAGAAAATTTTTAAAAAGTGAGTAATGAGATGAAGTGCCAAAGACAAGAGAGATTCAGAAGCTTAAGATGACAAACCACTCTTAAAAACACAACATCTCAGAGTTATCTAAATCTACAGAATGAAGGAAAGTGCAAGATTGCTAGATGAATGTTAAGGAGACCAAAACATTTTTCCCCAACAATGAGAGAGTCAAAGAACATAAAAAGGCAAAGAAACCTAAGGGAAAGTAGTAAAGACTTCACATAATTTGTTATTTTTTTAATTGTAATTTTAGGAACTGCCTAAAATTAATGAGAAGAATCAAAATTAAGCTCCCCCCTCAGGTTAAATAATAACTGTATGTCCTAATAAAGACAAACTCGCTAATGCCTTTGGGGCACAGACCCACTATCAGCCAAAGTCAAGCCAAAACTTCTGTCCCAACATAGCCCTGCAGAACCACAGGTACATTTAGGGATGGCTGGATGGAACTGTAAACCTCCACAAAGCTTTCAGAGTTAATCCCTGGCCAGGAACTGTATAAAACACTGCTCTTCTTGGAAGGTCCAGTTCCCAATGCCAGCCTCACATGCGCAGTCACCTCCTCCCTAAGTACAGATCTGAAACAGAGACAAAAGAAGCAGCAATACAAATGTTTAGCTTTAATCTTCTCCTATCACTGGAAAGATAAATATCATTCTCAGTATCCCGTCTCACAAAATTTGATGATGTAACCAAAGATTATGTAAAACAAAAAAATTGTTGTAGGTTTCTCAATTAATTTGCACACCTTTCAGTATGCATCTCCTTAATCTGCAAAGACACTACAACAGTTTCATACTGTATGGCAGTTTACTTTCCTCTTTGATACAGTGGAGAAAAAGGTGGTGACACGTTAACTGTGCTGCAAAGGAGGTGGCAAGAAGCATTGTAATTTCATCTGAAAATCTGTCAGGACGGTTCTGTCACCATAAACCTACCTCCCTTTTTCATAGTACCACATACAATGCAATGTGAAAACCTTTCAGTTGAAGAGGATTAATACTGACATTTGAATTTTTCCAATGTATAAGTAATATCAACTTCAATAACAGCCACACACATCATCTTTTATGTTGTATGACATCTAGAACAAATCTACAGAACCCTTGTTCTCCCAACAGCTCAACACACCGGTGGAGGCAAAAAAGCAGGAAAGAAAAATACTCACAGAAGCAAAGAGAGTCATTAGAACAAGAAAGAGCAGAAGAGAAGGTTTTTCATACACCATGCCTACGCTTTAGATTAATAGGAAGAGACCAGATAACTGGAACGGAAAATGGCTGCTTCAGCGACCTTTAGCATGCACGATGCTATCCCTGAAAATGAATCTTAAAAATGAATATGCTCAAAATACTCATCAAGGAAAGAGGGAGCTGGCAACTGACAGACAGTTGAGAGAAAAGCAAAGTCTATGGTAAGACTTACAAATCTGGGCTTTTTGCATCAGCTTGACCTCAATTTGCATCTTCTTATCATTCTATTCCTTTAATTAGATTAATGTGTCTTTCATGGCACACCGTAGGTGTTACAGACTGCCTTCTTAAGACACATTTGAAATGTTAATTAAAAATGCTAACAGCTATGCACAGTAATGAAAAAGTGTAGTACCATGAGACTGATGAAATTCATCTGGAAGAAGTATTTAATATAGCAGCAAAATCCTGGGTAACTGTCAAATAGTTATTATCTGTCAACACTCACTTAACAAAGGCTTTAGCTGATCTTTCCTAGAGAAAGACTATTCTTAGCTGTTTAAAAATGACTGTAGAACAGCCTGATCCCCCTCTAATGGGAGAAAAGTCTTCCAGCATCTCAATGGCCTGAAAGTTTAGTTTGATGATAAAAGCAACATAGCTATTTTTAGCACTCTACAGGCATAAAAATACAGCTCTAAACCGTGACCTACAGCTACGCACAGCCAAGCATCACATCATACGACAGCCTTAACTTCAGCTAGAAGCACATCTGTAGCTGCTCCAGACTATCGTTATTCATCTCACTATCAACAATACCTTTGGACGGATTTAGCAACAAGCATTTGAAATTGTTACCATCTTTTTTTAAATTGCTGCCATTGGCAGAACTCAATTGAAAGGTAGGAGATCTTAATGGACTTTGTAGAAAGTATTTGAGACCATGTTAGGTTAAATGGATTACTGCTTCTCTCTGGTACAGAGGATGAAAAAGAACTTTAAGAGCAGAAAAACTTAAACTGCCATATTCAGTACAGAAAGTCATTCTTCTAAGTACAGTTTGAGTAAATGAATAACAAGAAAAAAGAAAAAACCTTGTTTTCTTCCAGCAGTAATAACAGCCTGGGAACAGGATATGCTACAATAAGAGACCTTCAAGCAAACCCACCTGAAACAACACTGCTCACAGACAGCTGCGAAGGTAATTTATTTTATTTTATTCCAATTCATGTTTGTGTCTGCATAATTTGTAACAAACTGCAACTTAAAAGCCTATTCCATCAGATTCCTGTCTCCAAGTGATGTAAACAAGAATTTATTTAAAGTAAAAATTTATACAGAAGTTCCAAAACCAGATCACTCGGAGTTCTAGCACTTAACTTTAATTACTTTTAAAATGTATGGGTTACTTTCAATTTCTGAGGCTCGGGGTTTTGTTGGTGGTTTTTTGTTTGTTTGTTTAACCATCTATACTACCAGGATAAAAAATGAACTATTTTCAGGATGATAGATAAGCACTTTTAAATGTTATAAACTTCCCATAGTTATGTTAACTCAGAAAACAGACAGAAAATATTATAAAATGTAAAGCTTGTCAGATTTAATTATGGCTTGGCAATTATCATTGTCACTATTTATATTATATTCCAAAATATTTTATAATCACTAATAAAGTTTCCTTTAAACATTCAGCTGCTAAGAAGGAAGTCTAGAGGTACAAATACTATTGGTCAGAAAGAAATAAGAAAAAAATATTTTTTTCTTTCGCCTCACAGCTTAAAAATGCCACTTTTTGGCTGGATGAAATGGCCAAAAAATGATTCCTACAAACCCACAAGATATCCTGGATCAGAGGTAGTTACAAAAACCCTGCTGAGGGAACTGAAATGGCACCTGAAAGAGCGTGAAAGATTAGTGCAAGAAATTGAAAATGAACAGAAAGTCCCAAAGACTGGCACGGATTACAACTGGCTGAAGAATTACCAGAACCCTCAAGCCACCATTCCAGCTACTGAGCAACGGCAGCTCGAAGTTCTATGCTCACAAATCCAGCCTTGCCAAACAGGAACTGTTCTCAGCAGGTAATTCTTTTCTCTAACTTTGAGTACTTTATCGTAAGTAAGATGATTCTTCTTCCTAATTCAAGTGTATATTTGGCTCTGATCTTTCTTCCAAAGTAACAGCGACCAGTAACTGGAACACATTTTTAAAGGTGCTTTATAAATTATATCTTTGCTTTAATATGTTGTACTTAAAGGAAGTTTTATCAGGATTTTCCTGGTCTAATCCAAAACAAGGGAAGCCTCACATGCATGTGACCTCTCAATACTTCCAGTTTTCCCCCTTTATCCCCAGTATTTATTAAACAGTAACTCAATAACCAAAAATCAAATGAAAGCACTAATGCAATGTACTGGAAACCCAGCCTCACTGTCCAAAAAATACGTGAAAGGTTATAAAACCAGTAAAGAAGTGTTTAAAAAAAAAATCCATTTAAAAAAAATTAACAAACAAACCCCCCTACATTTTACAACAAAAAATTCTCCTATGCCTGTATTTTAAATAAATTTGCTAGGGACATGTAGAAATGACAGAACAAGGCTATGTGCCTTTTAAAGCCCAGAATATACCTAAGGGCAAAGTCAGTTTAAATTAAGTTACCCAGATGGGCCACAAAAAATAAAAAAAAGAGCATACTCAATAACAGTAGCTTTCAATCCTCATAATAGCCGGAACACATCCAATGCATTGTTAGAGCTCTTTTCCTCTTGTAATCTTTTGGGGGAGGTGTGTGGGGAAATGTGGCAGCAAGGAATAAATGACACCAGAATACAGTCACTTCCTTCTCATTCCTCTCCCCTTTTGAGACTACAGACAAAACAAAACAGTTTTAGACACTGGTGATTAGATTTCAATTTTTGTTTGTTTCTAGATTTCGTGAAGTTTTGGCAGAAAACGATGTTTTACCTTGGGAAATTGTCTACATATTCAAGCAAGTTTTAAAAGATTTTCTTACCACCATTGAAAGAGAAAACCAACAAGACCAACTGGTAGATGCATGGAATACAAATTGTTCTGAACATTTCAGCCTGCGTGGAGACAGTTCCAACAAATCAGACAAAGACGAAATCCCCACTGTTTCAAGTTATGTCGACAAAACCACACAAAGCATGTTTCCCACCTTCTCTCATAGAATCTGGAATCTACCCTATTACTACCCATCGAGTTAAGTCAGTTTGTGTTTCTTTCAAAAGCTATGTAGCTGTTTGCACTCCTTTCTAGTGATTGCCATCCACAAACTTAGGAATAAGAAATGTGACATGCTCCCCTTTTTCCCCAAGTTCAGAAATTAAAATGTTTGATTATAGCTAGTATGCAGTATACGAACTTTACCTTTATAATACCTTAACAATGTTGTGTTTGAAGGCACCTTTTAACCAAAAATGTAGATGGTTCTAAAAAAACTGAAGCATTTTACTTTTAGCCATATACAGATGTCAACAAGAAAATACTTCTTTCTGTATTATGAAATAGTATCAACCCACAAAGTATTGGGCAAAAACTTCAGTATTTGTCACGTAGCTTTTAGGCTCTATGGGAACTTTATACTGTGGAAGATAAATGGTTTAATATTATTATAATATCAGTTATACCAAATAAACTGATAAAGACCCTTTTTGGTGCTGAATAGTTATTTTTTAACTTCAAGAATAATTCTAAAACAAAAACAATGCCAGAAGTTATAACATGCTGCATGTACTGTTTCTACATTTATTCCAAAATGTAGTCTGCACGTACTGAAATGGTGTGAAGATAGACAACTAAATTAAAACATTGGATATTTAATGGCATTTAACAACTAGCTCCGTATTCTTTAAGAAGTTACTGAATCATTTTATTTCAAATAGTTGTACTTCTTCATTTGACTTACTGGAAGTTAATCTGAAACCCTGACTCTGGATTGAACATAAACTTCTTGATCAAATCAGACAGTTCTCTTCCAGAATAGCAAAAGAGTCAACAGATCATTCCCAAAGCAAGAGCTCATCTCCTTAAGTAAAACAAAATTTCATGGTTTTCAGTTGCCATCATCTATCATTGTGGGTTCATAATAACGTTTTATAAGACTGATTGGATACATAGAAGTTACGGTCACAGCGAACAATTAGAGCAGAAAATCAATGAAAACATATGCCAGAACTCAGTTTGCTACATTTCCGATTGGGCTCCCACCACTGTACGTAACAAATTTTTACATCTTTTACATAAGCTCTTCATCTGCAGATTTCCTTTTAATTTGTCTGCCACATAATAAGAAAAAAAAAAAAAAACAAAAAAAAAAAACAAGACTCACATGGCCCAATTCATAAAATGTACTATTTTGCAAACACAGAGGAAAACTGCTTCCTCTGATATTTTCTTCAAACATACTGAAAAAGACATTCAGATTTCCTTAAGGTGTTAACATACAACTGAAAGATATCTCCTTTTACTCCACAGTTGTATCCCCCACTGAAATAATTTACTAATACAACAACAAATTCATCGAAAAAACTGCACAATATTTTCAGAAAATACAAAAATATTATTAAAAAAAACTTTGGAAAGCTTACATTCTACAGAACATTTCATGCAGAAGAGTGGAGTGTAATATACGCAGAAGGTGAAACAATCGGAACTCCTGCATACACCTGACGAAGTGCTAGAGGACTAGAGTAAATCAGTTCCTACAGTTTAGAATAATAAAAAATTGCAACTCAATACCAGAAGTTGACTGGTATCTCCACTTTCCATACTAAATACACTAAACTTCACAAGCATGTGCAAGCTCAGAGTTGGTATAAACTCTTTGCCATCCTTTTGCGCAGCTGTCAATTTGTGGACAAATAACAAGAATTGTTCTCAACTTACTCCACCCTACTGATGCAGAATAAAGAGTATCAGATTCTTCTCATGCAGTTCTAAACAATCCAGACAGGGATCCCTGCATGAGGGCAGGATGGTTTGAAAGAAAGGTTCTTCCTCAGTGATAAACCTCCCCAAAGAGTTAAACTTCAAATACCTTTTACATAGGAAAGAAGGCAACCAGGTATTGAGCATATAAAAGGCATTAGCATAATTAATATTACACTGAGAATTAACATTGACAATGCTGGTTTCAGAAAATATTTTTATTTGGTCAGATGTGCAAGATTCCTGTAGTTGTAATCCACATAAATTAGTTTCTTAAAATGGTACCTTCACGGCTTTCTATTGCAAAATAGGTGAAAAAAAAACCCAAAACTTTAGCTTCCAAATTCAAGTTTCTGGAAAAAGGCAGGCCAGTAAACATGCAAGGTTCACTTACCTTTAATATCATCAAAAACAGGTAGGGAAAAAAAACAAACCAAAACAACAACAAAACACATACGAACAGAAACAAACAAACAAACAAACCCCACATGAAGACAGATTCAACTTACCCATTCTTCATAAATTTCACTTCGATTTCACTTTAACATAAGCAAATGTAGTTTTTTAAGTCCAGAAACAAGGACCATCAAATACAACATATGCTAAAAGGCAATTGTTGAATAATAGTTTTAAAAAAAATAATCTAGGCATCATAGCCAATTCAGTGTTACATCCCAACACAATGCTAAGGAAACACACAAAAAGGTTTACCCACTCTTATATGTGCATTTTATTGATCAAACTGATACTAGGCTACTGCATGCAGTTCTACTGTCCACACTTGGGAGAAAAGGAGAGGGAGAAAAAAAAAAAAAATGGGAACTGGAGAGGATACAGGAAAAAAAATTCTCCAAAGGCTGAGAAAATTCCACCTGCTAAGACCTCACTTTGTCCATCTTTTCAAAAACAGAAACGAGATAAACTTTACGGAAGATCAGCACTTTCATCTGGTTAAAATATTTTTACTCTCTAGTTAAGAAGCAGAGAAAAGCCCAAAAAAAGCAAAGGTGTAAGAGCAAGAAGACAAACTGAAAAAGGTAAACATGTTTTAAAGAAAGCTGCTGGGTTTACCGCAACATGCTACAAAGAGAATCCACACCTCAGTCCACCAGGTAAGATGTGCTACTTTCTGGAATTTAGCTTACACTTAAATTTCGGCTGTATCAGATAGTGGTGACGTGGCTGTAGGCCAGTCATTATGTCCCTGCTGAAGATCACTGTCCGAGAACTCAGCTGTCTCTTTAAGCACTTTTTATTTATGGCCTACATGATTCGAATGAGGCGACTGGAAACTATATTGTTCCTCACACTACCCCAGCTGATATTTCTGACACTGGCAGGCAGCCGACACAAACCACCCCAGTACAGAAAGGCGAGTGGTAAT
Organism: Patagioenas fasciata; assembly: GCF_037038585.1. NCBI lineage: Eukaryota > Metazoa > Chordata > Aves > Columbiformes > Columbidae > Patagioenas > Patagioenas fasciata. The sequence continues at coordinate 60,767,543 of NC_092524.1, read as the reverse complement.
AATTTCAAACGGCAGCAAATCTCCCACCTGCACAGATGTGCAGAACAGCGTACAGTGTTTTTAGCCAAATAAGCTGGCTGGTGAAAGCTACACCTATGAAATGCAAGAAAACAAAGAGAGAATAACCACTGTTTCCACACTTAAGCCTATACATGTTTTAACATGAACCACAAATGTCTTGAAAACAAGGAAGGACTTAAGGGTCTAAAATTCTTTTCATTCAGTTAAATGTAATCAGAGCTATTAAAAAGTTAACCAATGAGTTATTTAAGGATCAAAATTCCAGTCACAATTTCTGAGAACCCTTCTCTCTCTCTAACAAGCTCAATTACTAATACTTCTATTTTAGAGCTAGTTCAGATAACAAGATAATCTTAAAAGCCTTGGAAAACAAAGCACCATTGGAAAAGAACATGTTCTACTTTTTAAGGGAGATGTGAGGCTTCTATATCCCAAACCTGATCTAAATACCAACATCACTACACACTGTCAGAGCACCTCCCAGTTTAAGCAGCATCCAGGGAAACATTTGGGGTTGTTTCTGTTAGGTTGGGTTTTTCTCGCAATACCCAGACACTAGTGAAAACTGTATGTACCTGGCTGCTATTCAAATATACACACAGTTCTCCTCCTTGGCTGTAAGCTCTGCCATCTGAGAATAAAGCACATCCAAGGAGTAACACGTCAATATACCTTCAACTAGCTTTACCCTGGTAGCTTAAAAGCTTCAAATAAGTCACAAGAGCAATGAACATACACAGTTCAGTTAGAAAACACTTAGCAGTCAACTCAGGAAAACAGACTGTTAACTGCTACTCAGAGAAAACAAAAGTTCACATAGTGAAGCAAAGATTCAGTTTGCAGTAACCAGAACATCTGCTTTAGGTGACATCAGTATCTTAACTGCTGGAGAATTGCTGACTGGAGAGGAAACACTAGAGGAAGGAAGAGGAGCAGATAAGTCAAATTTTCACAAACGTATAGCATAACAAATTAAACTTACCAAGAAAGTTTCAGAGTAGGTAAAACCTGCATCTTATTAAGAATATTTGCTTACGAACTTTGGTATAAACAAAGGATGTATCTACTCAAAACTGCTTAGTTACAAATAACGTATGAAAATAGCATCAAAACCTTTATGTCCTGTAAAATAATTATCCAATATCCAACAATCAACCCCTGAAAACAACATAATAAAAGCCAGTAATACTGTGAATGGACTTTGAGGGGAAAACAAAGAACAGCCCAAATCAGCAGTGTTGCTCGTTAATTTAATATTTAAATGCATAAAAAGACCCTCTGTGAGAGTATTATTCCTTAATGAACACATAAGCTTACTCCCAAATCTCATTTTATTTATCACTTGCTACTGCAAAAATTTCTAAGTTAAACACACACCCGAACCAAGTCTTTCTAACACTATTGCAGTTTTTTTAACAGTGCTAGCCACAATTGCACACCAGCATCAATGCACTTTAGAGAAAGATAATCCTACGTGTACCACATCTAGAGATGAGCAAGACAAGAGGTTAAAGAGCAAATAAGAAAATAGCTGAAGTATTAAGACAACAAAAACACGCCTAACCACACCTGGACTACAGTCCCAAACGTTACCCAGGATTTTAGGCCAGAACCCAACAACGAAAGCAGCTGAGCCCACAGAGTGGGGGAGCCAGAGGCAGCAGTCTAGACCCTGAGGAAATGCCCTACATCCCAGCGGCCACAGGTGCACATGACAGAAGGGAGGCCACGGGTGTCCTCACAAACAGAGCTTCACCCTGGCTGTGAAGAGCATCTCCAAGCTCTACACTCACCCCACAGCACGCGGGCTCGGGGGGCTGCAGGGGGGGGCATGCAAGGTGCCAGCCTGCGCCGCCTGCTCGCCCAAGAACTCGACATCGGTGACAGCTTTGCCGATGGTGAACCAGTCTCTGATCTGCTCCTCGGTGAGCTGCCGCAACATGATGGCGACAACACGTGGCTCCCACCTCGCACGCGCCCGGCCACACCGCGCCTCTTCCCGCGCCTCTTCCCGCCCTCGGCCCCGCCCCTCCCCCAACACGTGACGCAGGCCCAGGCCCAGGCCCCGCCTGTCCCGCCGCTGATTCCCGCGCTCTTCCCGGGACCGTGCTCTCTCCCGGCTCAAACACGAGGGTGCGGGGCAGTTTGTTACCCCCCCACACCCCCAGAACAATGGCCGGGAGCTACTCTGGGGCTCCAGTCGCCCTGTCCCTCCCGTCGCCCGCGGGAAGTGTCCTACAGACACGTAGATGCCTCAGCCCTCCTGAATCCGACCAGCGGGTGGCTCCCCCCCCCACCAGGACATGCGGTTCGCTATGTAAAGAGTTGCGGGTGCTTCCCGACAGTCGCCGTGTTCCCGGCAAGTCAGGTGCGGATCGGGCAGAACTCTGGTGAGAGGGGCCCTGGCACTGAGCGGCAGGAGCTCAGTGAGGGTCGGGCAGGGCGCTGGGCGGCTGAGGGGCCGCAGGGACGTGACGGGGTCTATGTGTCGCGCGAGGACGCGTTCCCCACGCGCTCCGGGGCACGAGGAGCAGCGGCGGCAACAGCGCTCTGCTGACAGCGGAGAGCGTCCTGGTCCTCCGCGGCATTAGGGGGCGCTGCGCGGCGGCGGCGCTCTCGAGTGGCCCGAGGTTTTCTCTCGTCCTTTCCCAGCATCCCCCGCGGCGGTAGCGGAGACTGTCCCCAGCCCGGTGACCTTCGGCGGCCGCCCGCGCTCTCCCGGCCGTCACGGTGGGTTTCGGCCCAAACGCGGCCTGCCGGTTGTCGGCGGGCACCGCCCCGGAGTATCCTCAGGGCGGCTGTTGTGGTTCAGCCGGGGGAAGGAGGGGAGTGGGGGCCGCTGCCAGGGGCGCTCGAGTTCAGCCGTTACCTGCCCCTGTGCGGATGGGGCTGCGGGTCAGGCCCTGGGCGGGCGGCCGGTGCCCCGGGTGCGGTGCGGGCACGGCGTGGGGGGCAGTGAGGAAGCAAATTCAGCGCTGGTCCTGGTAGATTTCAGAAAAAAAATAAGGCCTGAACGACGTCGCGCCCACCGAGGCCTTGGGGAAAGGTCTCTGCCGGGTTTTATCAGGGTGTTAATTGGAAATAGCATCACTTATTCTCTGTGCTTCGTAGTGGTGGGAGGAAAAGCCTTTGCTTCCTTTCTCTTTTCTCTGCTTGTTTGTTGGTATGTCTTGATATTCTGCTGTAGCAGAATGACAGCTATTACAGCACTATTCATCCGAAACTCCAAATACTGGGAACTTTGGGGGAGGTGCAGTGTTCCTAATAGTATTGCTGGAAGTGCAACACTGTTTCAGGCAATCTGTCCACAATAAGAAAATTTTATTGAAATATCTGTTCATAAATAAAGATAAATATAGGTTTGTCTATAATTATACATCAATTATCATGAAGACGTTTTCATTAAGAAGCGCCTAGATTTTCCCGGTGGTTTTGACATTGGCTACCCTTGCATCCTTTTCTCTTTGATGCTTGCCAAAGGGTGCTTTACATTTAGTAATGGCAAATAAGTAAGCAAGCATTGCCTCATAAAAGTTTAATCTGCTTTTAAATCCTGGGACTCTGGTTTACCATACTTTGCCCGTATATGTATATAGCTGACTTTATTGGGTTGTAGTAAGTGTAAATAGTGACTTTATAGGGGTGAAGTACTGTATGTAAGACAGTAGAACATGTAGTATTTCAGTGCCTTGTGGTGCAAATGTGTATTAATATGTATGGGGGTTAGGGTAAGCTTTATTTTAAAACATCTTGCAGTTTTTTGTTTGTCTAACAAAGCTCTGTAGAAAGGGAAAAAAATAAACAAGCTTCTTGCTCTTGGAGCATATTTTGAAAGTAAAGTATTCATAATAATTAATTCAGTAGCTTGACATCATTTATTTTGCTATTTAGAGTAGAAATTACCATGTTGGGAGAGATAGCTTTGGGGCTGGGAGGGAAATGAACTCAGCAGTGCAAGTGAGCAGCCTCTCCGGCTTGTCTGGAACGAAGCTTTTCTCCTGAGAGAATGTGGAAACATTAGAAAAAAAAAAAAAAAGCAGAGCTGTCACTGATGGGGAGAGTGGAGCCTAATTATTGCTACTCTGCAAATGCTCTATTGAGTCATCTTTCCACCCTTTCATCAGCTGAAAATTATTATTTTTTTATTCTCTTAGCCCATAAATTGTGACGTTAACTCTGAATTTTCTTTGCTTTACTTTGGAATAAGTACTTTTGCATGTTTGGGGTTTTTTTTAACCTGTAAACTGCTGCTGGTGTATATCAGGAGTGTGTATGTACATAAACACATATATGTGTGTATATATTAAAAGTATAGCAGGTAAGAAGCTCACCATTGCAAAACTTCTTGTAATTTTCAGATGGTGCAGTCCATGATTCCAAAGTCATTGAGAGCCATGAAATTCTACTTCACTACCGTGTATCAAGAAATATGGGTTGGTGTAGCATTAACAGCTTATGCCTATTACAAAATTTCATATGGTGGTAAGTTACACATTATAGTCTTCATTAGCTGTTACGTTAAAGATAAGGTTTGTAGATGATAATCTACAATTAGAAATCAGTCATGGAAAACATACAACAAATAAGAAATTAACACTCTTACTTAAGGCCAGGTATTTGCCATAAAAATTTAGAAGTTTTAACATGCTCAGTGTATTATAGAAGGTTACAGTAACAAAAATACTCAAATACCAGTGTAACTGTGCCTGCATTTTGAAGATTAGGTAACTTAGTTATTGGTTTTTAAAACTTCCATCTAACTTGCAAGCTGTAGCCAGAGACTTCTCTTGTAGATTTGTTCTGATGTGGAATGTAAGGATGTTTTGAACTAGAACTTACTTTGATTAGATTTTTTTTTAGAATCCTTATGTTTTCAAGTTTTTGCTCAAGATCTGCAAGAAAATACAGTTTTCAAAAGTTTTTCCCATGTGAATTTGTGAAAGGTAAAGTACTTAGCTTATTTTGGGCTGATGCACCTCAAAATGTGAGGTACATCACTGAACATTAAATGTCTGTAAGTTGGTGATAATGGAGCACTTTCTCAGAGGAAGAAACAAAACATCTAATGTAAAACTAATAAATTAGAGTGGGTCAGGTTCCTCAAAGCAGAAAGGTATAACAGATTATGGTGTCTTAAAGATCTTGTTCTTCAATTTAGGCTATGCTGAAAAAATTCCAAATCAAAGCCTTTACTAACTGTCATGAACAATGAAGTGTTATAAACTGTAGACAAACTTGACAGGGAAAGGAGCCTCTCACTGTGGGAACAGCTGAGGGATGTTACCTCAGTATTTCTCAGGCTTTGTCCAGATAACTTGTAGCATGTCCAAAGATGTAACACTACACTTAAAAGCTTAGGTAAATATAAGCAGATGAACAGCCAGAGAGAAAAAATATAGACTTTTGCTTTAACTTATTTAATTTCAAAAATTGAAAAATTGGCAGACTTTTTCAAGTGTGTGTTCATGTTGCACTATTTTTATTTCCATTTATGAGTTAGATAATAGATGTGGTGGTGTAGGGTTTTGAGGGTCAAAACCTTGATATGGGGCAACTGTATGCTAGGCATTATTTTAAACTGAAGCTAGCTTTTAATAGCTGTAGCTCCTTCAACAGTTTGGGGAACAGTTTTGCAAATAATAGGTATATTTATAAAAGAATAACTTAGATTGGAAGGGACCTCTTGAGCTCACCTGGTCCAAAACACTGGTTGAAGTAGTTAGAGCAGAGTTAGATCAGGTTGCTCATGGCCTTATTCATAATTCAAATGAGTATTTTCAAGGGTGAAGATTGTACAACCTCTTAGGACTGCCCTCCTTATGAAAATTTATTTCCATCTCTTCTTGTCTGATCACTGTGAATCAGTATTTTAGGAGGGCAGTTACAATGGGAATCTAAAATAAGCTGTTTCACTCAAAGGGAGACTTTAAAGCAAACTGTATTGTCACTTCAGTTTGTATCTGTATGTTGTGTGTATTTATATCCATATATTATGTAGAATAGTACCATGCTGTATACATTTCTTTTGAATTATAGTAGGAGTCTTGATGGCTACAATTTCTAAATTCATGGACTCTTGTGTAATTAAAAACAAACAACTTTTAAGAAATCAGTGTAAGGTTTACTGACATGTGGCATGGAAAGTACATGTTGTACACTTAAAATCTTCAAGTTAATTAGCAAACCATAAGCAGTATAATCTAATGGAACTTTAACTGTTATTGTTCAACTTGTTTTTTTCTTTTTTTCCAGGCAAAAAAGCAGTGGCAGACAGTAAGTATTAAATATCTAATAACCTGTTGTGTTTTTTAAATTACTGCAGTAAAAATTAGCTTAGCATATTTTACATTAGTTTGGGGCTAAAGTTATGGATTTAGAAAATGTTTAAAGACTACCTCAAAATACATAGTTTTGGTTGTATTGATGGTTTTATAATCTAGAAACATCTGTGAATCTGTACCTCTGTCTTAAATTGTCCTATGTGGAGGTTTTAGGAGTACAATGGAAGTTGTATGCCTTGATTGGAGGGGTTGAAATTATTTTAAATAATAGTAACAACTAGTTAATGGAATTACTTAAATCAGCACAATCTTAAGAGTAGCTGCTATTTTAGCTGTCAGAAAACTAAGTTTAAACTTGTATTTTGAATTTTTCTATCTTCTATAAAGTAGTGTTTAGATATTTATGGACAGTTTCTTCTGACATCACACTGGAATTTTTCATGAGCTGCTATATCTCAGTTAACTTTCTGTTCCATGATAGACAGTCCATTTGCTCCTAGTCAGACTTCTATATGCAAACATTATTTACATTTTAAAATATGTAATTAGTGAAAATACTACCAAGTAGACTCAAGGACACTAGCAAGAATAAATTTTAATTTAGGAAGAACCATACAAAAACTAAGTAAGAATGGATGTTTGCCTATAATACTGCTTTAAAGCTTGCAAAAAAGGATTTTTAGTATTGACCCAGTTTATATATGCAGTTTGAGGTTTTGTTTTATTTGACAGGGCAGTGGAATCTGCCACTTCTTGTGCTCAGATGTAGAGTTGCCTGTTCTAGGTACTGAACTACGTTCCTGAATTGATTTGCTCTACTGTTTGAACAGTCTAAATTGTCTCTGTGTTTCAGAGTCCTCTGGTTCTGGCCATCATTAAAGAACTCTTCTCTTCTTGGAGTATGAATTTGGTGGTTCATCATCTGTACTGTAAATGAAGCAAGTTACAACCATAGGGAAGTGAATTCTAAAACTGTACCTGATCCAACTGCTGTAATTGGAGAAAGAATAAATCCATTGAGCAACAAGGAATTAAACATGTTGGACAAAGTATGCCACAGTGTATTGTTAACCTAATTTTTAGAATAAGGATTTTTTGTTTCCTACAGTTCTTCCAAGTTCACCTTTTTCAACAGTACTTTGAAAAAGACCAAATTTCTATAACTGAACTAGCCCTTTTTTTTTTTCTAATGATACCTTTTTTGCCTACAACTTTTAAAATGTCATTTAAAAGTATGCCAAATGTGAGGACTTAATTCTTAGCTTTTCACGAACTTACAGTGCAATAATTAAGGTTACAAAAACTTATTTTTTAAACCTTACCCTTTTTAAAGAGTTCTTACTTCTGCAAGGATTAAAAGCAAAAGCTGTATCGTTATTAAAACACTATGCAAAATGTTTAAAGAGGTTTTTTAAAAGAGTATTATTGACAACTATTTTTGTCCTTCATATGCAGTAGAGCTAAGGAATTATTCTGAAAGGCTCTTCCTTTAGTCACAAATTTTGCAAAGGAGTAAGTAATAACATGCCCATATTGTATGAGAAAGTGGAGATTACATGGGCCATCATCTGCCATTTGAGTTTATGAAAATCTCAGAATTGAAAGGGAATAATGAAATCACACATTGTGGCAGCAGTTAATATAAGCATAAACAAACATTTAACTGTCTTCAAAGAATTTTTCTTTTCCCTGGAAATTTAGAAGTACTATATGTGTTACCAGGAAGGGTCATTAGTGGTTTTTTGTAAGCAGCTGTCAAAATCACTCCATAGATAGTGTTATATTTTGGAGACTCTAGGAACTGATATCTTATGAAAATCAGATTTCAGAACTGTAGATACTGAATTCTTTATCAAGGATACATAGTATAAAACCAAAATTGGACTTCATGTCATGTTTTGTTTAAATTTAGCCTAATCTGCTTTTGAAAAGATTAAGAAGCTTAAGTCATTTAATGACTTAATGCTTACGTACATCTTTTTAGCTACTTCACTGAAACATCTTAAATGTTTCAGCTTGATTAAAGTTTTGCCTTTCAATCGTTCTGATTGCAGTATCTGGCTATAACTTAAATATTTCGTGGTTTAATACTTGATAACCTTACCTGCACATGGTAAACATTCCAAGCACTGTGTAGCCTTTAGTTTCTTAAAAATTTATACTTCTGCATAAGCTTAATAGGTATACCTACAATGAGGAAAACTAACAGTCATATTTCTCTGAAAGCTTTTTTTAAAAATGCAAGTATAGCATTGATCAATTTGAGACGAATAGGTAACATCTATCTTTCATGCATTCTTGACATTTCTTCCGCCTTCCACAGTTGTCCTTCTTGTTGCATCTTTCCCTTGATACGTTTTAGCTGATTCTTTCATCATTTTCATCATTTCTGTGTGGGCTTTTCAGTGTTTCCTCACCACAGAAGAATGAACTTACTATTTGTTTCTTTACATAAAGACAAAAGCCTCCAGAAGGAGGGAGTGGAGAATAAAAACTAGAAGAAAATAGAGCTTCAAATGAACAGATATTAGGCCAGTGGTGATTACAGGGTGGGTCAGAGTTGTGGTTTAGTTAATAATTTATGCCAGCTAAGGAGCTATATGTGCATTTGTAATGCAAATTTATGATCACTAAGTTATAGTTCCTAAGATACTACACATACTTCAAATGACCTGCTTTAGCAATTTGCAATTACAGAGCTGAGGAAAACAAGCTAGGGAAAAAACATCAATCGAGGCAGGATTTGCTTCACCATAGCTAGAACCAGCACACTGGGCTGAGCTACATCAACGACCTGGCTGATCTCCTAGATGTTAATTGAAAAGCAAGAGGAGCTTCTGCTAACCTGCCCTTGGAGCAGTTAACTGCACTATTAGGTAAACTTAACCTTCTTCAACTCTTAATGCTTCTTGATATCTTGACTTTCTAGTAAGAAAAGGAAGTACATATGGGCAACAATGTCTGGGTTATGAAAACTACAGTTTCTACTGAAGTAATGCTATCTGCAGCCGATTCTTACGTTAGTGCATCTGTGTCAGAAATTTCTAATAAGGTTTCAGAATATTCCTTCCTGTTTGTGATCCTTAACACAAAAATCTCTGCAAGAGATAAGGGAAGTAAAACTGCTGTTTATGTTCAAATAGCTTTTGTTTTCACTTAAGTAGGATCCAGAAGGATCCTCTATGCTGAAGCATACCAGGTAGTATAAGAGACAATAAAGGAAAGTTAGCTAAGGCATTGTAAGTGCTATTTCTTATTTACAGTGTGGAAGGAGTAATCAGTTTTCTTTGCAGCACTAGCATCTGGAGCGTAGCCCTAGGTAGAGAAGCATTGCAAAGCAGTGCCCTTGAAGTGAATACTCTTAATTTAGAATATGTGCCCTTTTTTGTAATTTAGCTAAGGTGATGTTGAAAGCTAACTCAAAACAAAAAGGTTTTTGTGTTCCCAATGGGTGTCTGTATAGAGAAGCCTCAGCTACTGAACAAACCTATTTTCTATGCAAATGAATATTTAGGATCAGAATTTTTATTCGTGGAGGTGATATTAATCATGATTCACAATTAAACACTGGTGGGAGAAATGCTTAGTGCTCATTCATGGATCATGCTCTATCCAGTTAGCTGCTGCGTCTTTATATTGCTGACATGTCTAAAATGAGAGGATAACATTTAAACTTTATATACTAAAATAGTTCAGCAATTGCATTTTTCATTTGCCTGTGATAAAGCATCAGCAATGGCAAAAACTGTTTACTACTTTTGCAACGTTAAGTGCAACAAAGAACTCTTATAGGGCCTAAAAAACCTCATCCAAATACCGCAGCACCATCTTGACCAAGTTTTGCTGTGGCATTGGTATTTTTTTCTTTAAAGCAATGCAGAACGTGAAAGCTTAGCAGCAGGGACCTGTATTAATAATGACAATGCTAATGCAAGATGTGTTTTTTACAGTACAAGTCGTTCTGTATTTGCCCCTCCATACCGGGTTGTACTTACGGCTAGGATTTCTCAGTGTGGAGCTCTGAGATTTCTAGAACATTTTCAAGTGTTGTCCTACAATTAGGAATCTCAGATTATCCCCTGCATGCTAATAAAGTATTGTGGAATACCATAGGGGAGCAGCAAAGTACAATCAGAGCCAAGGAAACATTAGTCACAGGGCCCAACCTATTTAACCTCTTTAATGGCTAACGTAGGAAAAAACCCAAATGTTTATTCATGTTAATTGAGAGGATGAGTAAAGTTGCAGGAAATGATCTAAAGGAACTGAAACAGCTGAACTAGTCTGCTATTTATCTGAATCACGATAACAGACCACTGTTTGAAGTACAAATCCAGGCCGATACTGAGCTGGTATGTTTATGTGTATTGTGCTTTCAGTTCCCCAAGGAAGGAAAACTATCAGGTGCTTGTTAGGCACAGGTGATGATTATATGTGACATCACCACCAGATGGCTGAAATGAAACTGAGGAAATCAACGTGTGAAATCTCTATTGTTTCATTTACGGAAATCTGTAAAGCTACTAGGGAGGAAAAAATAGCAAGATAGAAGGTTCCCTGAGGCATTAAATGTTGGTTAACAATTCAGTAAATAGGGGAACAAGAAGTGGCAAGATAGTGCTTGAACAGCCGGCTCTTCATACTATAATTCCATGACCTTTAGCAACTAACATTTAGCAGCTAATATTCTCTTTACTTAAGAATATAAAGCCATATGACTCTGATTTGGTAATTTACAAAGAACTCCTAAACAAGAAATTCCTGTAGTCTGTAGTCCTGTAGGCAAACTATTTGGAAACAGTTACTCTCTCCTAACTCAGAATGAACTGACCACCACAATAATGGATTATTTGGAATTTTTAATTAAATTCTGCTAAGGGTACTATGATCTCCTTGGTTGTGGTTTAACAGTATGAGTACTCTGGCAGCTGTACCAGCTTGTGAGGTTTCTACCCGTATACTACAGAGCCTTGCTCCTCATAGTTTTGGTGATACAACTATTTGTGACTCAGATAAAGCAATTTTTCATATTTTTTTCCCCCCTCTAAAATAACAAAACAAGCCTTCTGGGGTTTTTTTCTGTTTTAATTTGGATCCATCTCCTGATCCTATTTATAGCAAAGCTGCTTTATAACTTGCATTACCACACAAAAGTAGTACTTTTTTGCAGAAAAGGAGCAGAAGAATCAGAATTTCTAGCTTCCCATTCACTCACCCAGCTTTCCTAAGTAATTGTATCCCTTGCAATCATTTAATGTGAATTTCCTCCTCATACCCGACTACACACCTGATCAAAGTACTGTCTCTCACAAAGGAACTGTCATCATTGTGAACACTCACAGGAATAAAAAGAATGCAGAACTCCACCCTGTATACAATTCAGGAACGTCAGCTTGTGCTTCAGCAAAAAGGCAGAACTTTACTTCCTTCCTCTGTGACAGCACATCGCTTTCTCAAGTCGATAGTATCACTTATTACAATTAATTGGGACAAACAAACGAACAAGTAGGGAACAGGGAGAACGATTATACCACAACAATCTAATGCTCCATACTTGCATGAAGAATACTTTTAGTAATAAAGGATAAATTTGGAAGTGATTCTTCAAACAAAATTATTGGTTGTCATCAAATGAAAACACACTATTATGACAATAGACTTTTAATTATTATGACCTTCGACAACCTAAAGTAACTTTTTTAAATTGACATGACCTTTAACTATTTTATATCCATATCATCACAGTAACTTCAGCTATCTGCTGGAACAGACAATAACGATTTCTTCAGAGCTAATGAAGTGTGTGTGCTAGGAAATGATAATAGGGACTTTGTGGGTGGTAGAACTAACAGTATTCTCAATGAATCCCACCTTTGGTGACTACTTCTGCCTACACAGAGTTTTCCTGCAGTATCAGTTGTAGTCTTCATTTCTTGTTTTAACCTGTTGTGTTTAGCATACTTTTGATAATATTAAGAATTGCTGCAATTAAAGGGGAATTCTTTAGGTACGGTGTAGGAACTGTTTTGAGATTATTTCATATGGAATGTTATATAAACAAGCAAAATGGCAACAACTAAACTGAATACAGCCAGAGTATTCTGGGAGGAAAAAAGAGGGATTAATAAAATGGATTAGAATGTGAACAGGCATTTGATACAGGACGAAGAATACAGGGAAGGATACCCCTCTTCTTTTTTTAGCATCTAACCTAAAGCATTTCTACTTCTATAATTAACTCCATTATTTATCCTGAGGATATGCAGAGAGCAGTCTCAAGCTATACTTTTTTGCAGCACTACTATTTCAAGCACGGTACTCTTGATTCTTCAGGTACACCTTTTACTATAGTGTACTTGCACAGAAAAATAGGCCAGTTTAAAATTCTCTTATAGCTGACATTACAGTTCTCTCCTTATGTTGTATTCCACGTTTATTTTCAAGCAGCATGTGAGATGATAATTCTTTTTGTCTCAGTTAGGACCTCAAGACAGTTCTTTAAAATAATTAGCAAAACTTTAAATTATGCATGTTTTTTTTTCAGTAAGCTAAGAATTGGAGACATACCGGTTTTACCAAAGGATCTGACTCTTGTTTCAGTAAACAGCAAGACATAAATACTTTTCAGCATACTTTGATTTAGTTAATTTTTTGGAGTAATGCAATTATAAAAGGAATCTTGCCAAAAATATTTTTACTTTGCTTTCAAATTATGTGTTCTTATTAACGCTAACTACCACACCTCTTTTTAAATTACGGCTACTAATTTAAACATGTACTCAGGCCTGTCTAGAAGGACAGAAACAGAAGACAAGAAAAAAAATGGTGTAGAACTTTTACATAGCAGTTGGAAGAAAAAGGGGAAAGATTCAAGTTACTTGTGTGGTAGCTTGTCCTTTTATAGCATAGAAATACCGGTTTTGAATGTGAGACATAAGCAACAGACAGACCTTTAAGGTAGCATCTAATCATCGCTGAGCAAGTAGGTTATTATTGTGAGTACTCCTCCATGACGAACACACTCCTTTCCAGTCTTTCAAATCTTCTGAGGTTCATCTGCATATTATGATATCTTTGAATAAATCAACCTAAAATACATTCCAAACACATGCTGGTGATACATTTTCTACTGTCACAATTTCTAGGGCTTTTCACTGAATAATTTTCAGTAGGGTTCCATCAATGCCCTGTACAATTCATCTCCTTTATTGTTGATGTTCTTCTGTTTAGGCAGCTAAGAATTGTGGTAAACCTTGTCATGGGATCACAACAGTAAAAATAAAAATTATTCAGAAATACGTTTCAAGCCAAGCTACTTAGAGACCAAAACAACTTGTCTCATTAATCTTCCCAGGATTAGAACATCATTACCTGGAAAAGCAATATTTGAATTTTAAGGTTCAGTAAAGCACAAAAACATAAAATGTCTTAGATTATATCTGCTGGTCAGATTGAGTACAGCTGCTCTTTTATAAAAATGCACTATTAAAAAAGTGTTTGTGACAGAAAAACTCAGATTCATGATAAATTGCGTACACCTGTATTGAAGACAGCCATGCTCTGACAATTTTTGGTAATCAAAAGGTGATTACTTAAGGCATTGGGGTTTTATATATATATATATATATAGAGAGAGAGAGAGAGTGTGTGCAGAAATGTTTTCCATAGAGGTGTCTCTTAAATCATAACCATATCCTGTTTCACAACTGTAATGGTGCTTTATTTAAATAGATTTGATACTTTCTGTTGTATTTTTGGAGGAAACTTACCTTGTGTATTCTGATCTGTAAAATCTGTGATGAATACACACACAAAAAGGGTAAGGAATGTTATTTTCAGTAGCGTAGTCTTATTAATGTAGTTTAAATACTAAGTATAAACAGATTACAATTTTTTAAAAATACACATTTAATTTGTTTTATAATTACTTTCTCCTACAATATGTGAGTATTCTTCTGTTCAGAGCCATGTTTTTCTCTTCAAGCCTCCTTTGCACATCACCGTGTCTCAGTAATTGCTGAAAAACACCTTCCAGTATATCCCAGACTTCAGAATCAAGCACAGAACTTTCCTAATCTCCCCTCCCAAGCTGCAGTCCTTGAAGTTCACCCATTACCAGGTACAACAGCAGGAAGCATGAGCTCCATTATGTTACACCCTCTGCCTGTTTTTTCTTAGTAGATCTACTTACCTCAAGTAAGCTAACCAAGAAAAAGACATATTCTAGAAGAAGATACACATTTCAAATTAGGAATTACTGGGTTTGAATATGAGAATAATACAAATTTAACATTAAAAACCTGTATCTGATCCAGCAGTAAATATAAGAAAAAAAAGCAGATTATTTTCAATTATAGTAAATTACAGTGAATAGTTGTCAATCTTAAACAAGGAAGTGATGGTTAACAGAAAAGTTGAAGATTAGCTGCCTGTCATTTTTGCAGCATGGGTTAAATACTAATAATGTATCACAGAATTCTGCATTAGGCCTTTAGCTGAGAGAGAAAACATTTGAAATCACTTCATATAGAAATTGTTGAAAACACTTGACTCACTGAATCATGGCTGAGAGACCCGAGAACAATTTTAGACTTACAGTAACAAATGAAATGGCTGGACTCAATCTTAAAACGTGACCTGTCTTTTTCCCCCTCAAACTTAGCCAAGTGATACACCCAAAATGAAGTAGCGTATAAACAAAGGAGTAAAGTGAAGCATTGACTTGCTACTCTATCCCCTCCCTAATTAATGTTTCAACTAATAACCCATCATCTAGCTAGTCAGAGATACTTCCACTCATCATGGGCATATGGAAAATTTAAGAAAAAAAGGTTTTGTAAAGAAGTATATTGAGAGTCCAAATGGTTATAAACCTAAAGCTGCAAGCACAGAGGACCTCTCCCAGGACACTTAAGCTTCTCCACCCCTTGGAATATAGTTAATGGTTTCATCACTATAAATTACAGGGGAGCAGAACAAGATTTTCCGTCTGTAAAAACGATGGCACATAATCCGTCTTATAGAGCTGTATCTTTTGTAGCTACAACATGAAAAATTAACAGTACCTTTTAGTGTAAGAATTTTATGGGAGTGTATAGTAACACATTCTCAATGAGGCCACAGCATTCTCCACTAAGTACATTCTGCATCACGTGTGTTGGATTTAGCATACAATTTACGTTATTGTTTAAAGAAATTACATCTCTAATCCACCAAATGCAGGGCTGAACCACATGACGTACCAGACACTCAAATCCCCAGGAAGTGCACACAGCTCTGCTATACACAGATCACATGGCTTCACTCCTGCTTTAATTATTATGCTCCTTTTCAGAATGATGCACTGAGTAGATTGTGCTGTGGAAACTTTAGAACCTTAGTCATCTAGTCCAGCATACATTACTTTAGAATATTACAAGGTAGTGATGAAAAAGTATCTTTCTCCTGTTCACGTGTCTCAAATACTGTATACAAAACAGACATCAAAGTGTTTCTTTTAGATTATTATTTATAGTTTATCTCTGAACAGGTTTGGTGGGGTTTAAAATGCATTGGCTGTATATGAATTCAAATATGGCAACATATGACTATTGTTCAGTATGAATTCCTTATTGTTGCAGCCTTAGGAAGTCAGCTTGATTCTGGAATGAGAGGTCACTTAAGGCCATAGCTAACAAATTAAAATATCTTTCCTTTAAATATACACACTTTACACAGTATTTCACAAAATATTTCAGGCTACCTGCTGTGAAACTCTCCTTGAAATACTTATTTCTTTTGTTTGTATCATCTGTTACATAGCGCTATACCTGCACGTTAACTGCCTGGCAAGTTATTATCGAAGTACTTTTGTGACTCAACTTCTAAAATAGTTTACTTACAGCTAATTCCTCCTGCATCACAGCAAATGCAAAATGTAATATTTGGAAGGAGAGTTGTACTCTGTAATAAAGTAATCCCCTCATTCATTTAGAATGGATACATTAAATTTTTGTAATACACATAAAACCCTCCATTCTCAATTTTTAGACATTTGCTTCTGCCAGTTGTAAGGAAATTCATCCTAACTGTCACCATCCAAAAGTCTGCCCTCTAATCTGAGCTAGTCATCCAGGCTCCGTCTTAAATCAATAGAGAGACAGGCACCTTCAAAGAGCAACAGATTTAGATAGTGGGATGAGTATCTCGGCATGGAATTAATTGCCTGCAGAGCTGCCTCTCTCTCTTCCCTCCCCATCCCCATTTATCTACAGAAGGAGCCTAGATGGCTGATTAAGACTATCTGCCTAACTTCTAGATTACTGAAGTTGGATAAGACGGATCCCACCCTAAATGTTTGACCTCTGTGTCTTTCTGGCTATAAATAGGGGTACCTGTTATTTCAAATAAAACCACATGAAAAGAAAAAAAAGTTTTAAATTAATTAAACACTTATTTTTCTGTGACACTTCCAAAGCCTTAAAATATTTTCCTATGCTCCAGAAAAGTATCTTAATAATGCAAAATAAAAAAGAAGCAGGAGAGAGTCAGATGTAGTAATTTTAAAAACTTTAAAACACGTTTTAAAATCTCAGTAGAAGATACTTAAAAAACACAGGTAGGAATTGGAACTTCATCAGGAGATGAAGATCTCCTGAAGATCTCATTAGTCTCCCATCTGTATCTCTGGCAATCACTGCTTGTCCTAAGAACAACATGCATGATCAATTAAGAAGCCTGCCAAATTATTAACTGCAGTTAATATTTTTTTCAATAAATTTGGTTAAAATACAAAATATATTAATGGTAATTTTTCTCTACCATAAATTTCAAGTACTTTAGCAAAACACTAAAATGATAGTTTATACATTTCAATCAAATGTTAATTTATAGCTAAACATGAGCTCAGCACAAATCTCAAAAACTAACCATACCATAGCTAATACAGAATAATTCTTCATTTTTTGGTGTTTTAAGTTGAACAGATGTCTGTTAAGCTATAGTAGCTTCAATTTGTAAAGTTAAATAATATTGCTCTGTTTTCTGTAAGAACCAATAGGAGTGTAAAAGGTATTTGCATAACATGTTTTCATCCTTATACCAACACATAAGCACAAACCCTTTTCTGTCTAGAAAGACCAACAAAATTAGAGCACCTCTCACAAAGGCAACGTATTTCAAAGCAGGTAATTTGAGTTCTGTACCTCTGGCTTTATCTGCTTCCATAACCAAACTCCCTTATCTTCGTAGGCATTCCCCAAATCATGACTGCTTTTCACACAACCTCACATAGATAAGACAGGCAACTAACTTGTAGGTATCACTGACCCCTTTGGCCAAACAACATAATTTCTACAAAGTCAGACCAGTCATTTGGTATGGAAATGCATGGGCAACTGGGAAAACAAATTCCACATTATTACATTGTAAGTTGGAATCAGAAGATTCTATAATGGCTGCTCTGTTGCTTGACTGATGAAAGTGGTTCCCAAAAAGATTCTTCTGTGGGAGAGGAAATGTTAATTTACCACTCCGCAGGTAGAGTTTTAAGTCTATGCTTTGTAAAGATTGGTTTATTTTTTTTCTTTCCTCATTTCTATGGGAAAATGGAGATGGGAAGGGATGAGTCAAGTGGCAGTTTTCAAGGGAAGCAGAAATGGGAGTAGGAACAGGCTTGTATTTATATAAAAAGTACGTACTCTACCTTTTGAAGACATTTTCTCTTGGTCCACAGTATCCAGTTTGTCTGGTTGCTGTATTGGCTGAACCTGCATCTGCCAAAGCAGCGCAAGGTAGACAAACTTTTATACCAGAGGCCATGACTCCCAATAGAGGCACTGCATGGAGGAGCGCCTTCCCTCCCAGCACCAACCAACTACACCACATTATCCCACTTTTCATTTTGTCAGCATTCCTACCTCTGCAATGGAAAAGTAATAGTGTGCTAATATTGATAGTATTTTAGTTTTTATTATCAGTTACTGAAAACAGGGGGTCAGCTGTAAATTATACCTGAAAAGAAATTATAGATCATCATTTAAGAATCACTGGCAAAAAAAAATCTTACCTGGTTAAGGAAAAAAACATTTTTAAATAATAAGCGTGGCAAAACGTGTACATTTCCCTTGTTAAAATCAGAATTTCACTACATATACTAAGAAGACCAGTACATTTCTATTCACTGTTATTCTTTTGTTCACTGAAGTTCTGTATGAATTTAAACTCCTATTTTTTTTCTCAAGATACATCACTATGAGCACATTATGGCCTGTTTCATTTCACACCAGCCGGGTTGCAGGGTTAATAGTATTCTGAGTATATCTTGGAGTTCTCTGTTGGGTCAGAAGTATCAGAATCTTACCCATTTCCAAAGCTGTGTGTGAGTCAGAATCACAATTTACAAGAAACTGAGTATGATAATAGTGTTATTGTCAGTGAGTAGCGCTCTGAATCGTGCTTGCAAAATAACTTTAAACTGACAAAATATTACCTTATGATGCTAATAGGTTATTCCCTCAGGACCAATTTATTAAAAGAAGCAGAAGCTCTGACCTACCCCAGAGCTGACCCCAGAGCCTGCAAATACACTGATAAGGATATGCAAGGAAATCTTAGACAGGTATATATTATTAAGACAATTTACACAGTTATCTGGTATAAAATCTTACATTAATAGGTAAAATTTAATATATAAGGTCATATTTGAGATTCATATGCTATTATCACTTACCCACAAAGACTTACACAAACAGTATCACAGCTCCTCTCAAAAACTTTCAAAGTTATATTTTTCACTCCAAGCTGAGATCTGTCATGGTGTTCTACAAATAAAAGCAACAAAGTCTGGAAAACAGCCATTTACAGAAAGAATTGAAGCACTGGGTAGGTCCATGTATTTTGTAGATTAGGATTTAAGACTCACAGCAATATGAAATTTGTCTACATTGCATGTGTTACAGTACTGGCATATGGTGATGTTTTGGCTTATAGTTGAGCTTGGACTTCTTCCAAGCTGTTAACTTTCATCTTGCTGTTGTAGCTCTGCAGAACGAGACACCAGAAAACGAAGAAGCTAAACGTTACTTTCAAACGTGAGACCACATCTCACGGGAGGCTGGTGTCAGGGTCATGGACAGGAACGCCATCCCTCCTGCTGTCAAGGGGTGCTCTGTACATCAGATTTCACAAGTAATGCACAGCCGAAGGGACGGTAAAACCCGGGTGACACTAGCTGTGACGTTATTCCAGCCACGCACCGAGCTGTGTTTCGCCAGAGCAGGACCAGCTGTTGGCAAGCGACCTGCCCTGTGCACTCCCCTGCCTTAGGTCACCGGCCCGGGCTGGCACCGCGGAGCGCCCGTCCCCCCGTGGGACACCAGCCGCCCGCGCTACCCGCACCTGCCAGGTCCCCGCACCGCTCCTCCGCGCCCCAGCGCGCAACTACAGCCACCCTCGCAGCGGCAGAGCCGGGCCGGGTGGAGCCGCCCCACCGCTACCGCATTCCCCGCATTCCGGGGGCAGAAAGCGCCCAGAGCCGCTTCCCGTCCTTCCACCGCTGGGGCCAGCGGGAAACCGGTCCCGGGCAGCCCGTCCAGAGAGGGCATCACCCGCTGGAGGCCCAGCCCCGGGCAGGGCAGCGCAAGGGGGAGGAGACCGGGCCCGGAGAGGGGTCGAGGGAAGAACCGCAGGACGGGGCCCACGACGAAACGCGGAGCCGGAGGAAGCCACGGGGATCACGGCGGGTCTGTGGGGGGAACCGGCTCCGGCGCGACGGCGGGAGGTCACGTGCGGCACGGGAGCGCGCACCTGCGCAGCTCCCGCCCCCTCCCCACGCGGGCCGTGCGCGCGCCTGCCGCCGCCCCGCCCCCGGCTCTTCCCGCCTCGGCCAATGAGGCCGCGCGGGGGTTAACCCCTGGCTGGGCGGCGCGGGCGGAGTGGAGCAGGAAGCGCCGAGGGAAGGAGGCAGCGAGGCCGCCGCCGCCGCGCTGAGGAGGAGGAGAAGGAGGGGGCTGGGAGCCCGGCAGCCCGCCCGCCGCTGCCTTCGTCTCTTCCTTCCGCCCGCTGTAGGGAGCGGGGCGCGCGGGAGGCACCTGTCACAGCCGCCAGGGCGAGCGCGGCGTCCTCCACGGTGAGAGGCGGCGGTGGCGGCGGCAGGAGAGGCCCGGCACGGCGCGGCGGCAGCCTCGGCGCGGCTGGCTGGGGGACGACTGCGGAGATGATGCCGGTGAGTGGTAAAGGGGTTGA
The DNA here is from genome assembly GCF_037038585.1 of Patagioenas fasciata. Taxonomy (NCBI): domain Eukaryota; kingdom Metazoa; phylum Chordata; class Aves; order Columbiformes; family Columbidae; genus Patagioenas; species Patagioenas fasciata. The sequence goes on along the minus strand of NC_092524.1, from coordinate 60,747,018 downwards.
GTTCGCGTCGTCCTCTTCCTGGCCTGGCGCCGCTGAGCCGGGCGGCGGGACGCCTTGCCTTTTCCTGCGGCGGATGGAGCGTGCGGCGCCGCCGTCATCCCGCCGTGTCCCGGCCAGCCGGGACGGAGGGCGATGGGGCTGCGGAGGCGCCGTCAGGTTCCCTGCTGGGGGTGGGGCCGCCGGTCACCGCTGTCCCTGGCTTCTGAGGGGACATGACCTGCTCCTGCTCCTCTCCTCAGCCAGGAGCTGCCGGCAGAGCCGCGCTCGGCGTTTCACCGGCCGTGACAGGTCGAGGGCCGCGTCCCCCCGGGCTCTGCCCTCACGTCTGCCTGACCGGGCTCCTTCCCCGCCCCCCGGCGCCCTCTTGCGCCCACGACGGTTTCGGCGGGGGGCAGTGGGCAGCGCAGGTTTCGCCGTCTCGGCATCGGCCAGCGGGAGAAGGGCCGGTGGGTGCCGCGGCCCGGTGTGACGCGTGGGTGGGCTCTCTGGGTTTCTGTGGGTGGGTGTGCGTGGGGGGTATGTTTGTTTGTTTTGATTTTTTTTTTTTCCCCTTCCAAATACCGGTTTCTCCCGCCCAGGTGCGGGGTAGGGTTAAGCGGTCCCGGGGCAGGCGGCTCCGGCCCGTCGGCCGCTTGTCAGGCGGGTGCGGGCGACAGCTTCACTTCAGCCTCGCCGACCCTGAGGAACAGGCGCTCTCCCCTCTCCGATTCTGCCACCTCTATTGTGAAACCGTCGCTTATTTATCGAAGATAAAGCCTTTCGTTTTCCCGCAAACAACCTTGATTGTCTTCAGTGATAGAATCTCTCTCCGTTTCCTTCCTCCCTCTCTCCCTCCCCCTTTCGCTGGGGGCTGATGCAGTGGTCAGAAGAGAGTTGTTCTTGATGACTGTTCGTTTTATGACAGAATCCTCTGAGACTGAGTAATGAACAATTACATTCTTTCATTCTTTTTGCTGATTTATTTCAAACTCTATTTGATCTCAAATATAGGTTTAGGAGATACTCCATATAAGGGAGGATCTCCCATGTTTTCTGTAATTCCAATAGAAATGAGCTTTTTATTTACAGTTGCTCTGCAGTATTTGCATGGAAGCACTGCAGAAGACTGCTTTTCAGTGTTCTAACTTTGTTTCGTGACTGAAAGGAGGAAATAATACCTCAAAGTAGATGTAAAATTTCAGATTGAAGAGTACAGGTAGTGTTTATAAATGAGGTGTTATGACAAGCTCTTTAACATGATGTGCTCTTTAACTCACAACTTTTAGGTACCAAAATATTCTGTTGTTACTGTACAAGAATTTCATTGCACTGGATACACTAGAAACCAGCAAGAAAAGGCTTTTTCCATAAACATATGGATGTTGGCTTGTAAAAACAAAACCCAAGGTGGCTGTCGGGCTTTTTCAGCTTCCATCACAACTTGGGTTATGCTTAATGTTCATAAATTTCTTCTAGAAAACCGAGCATGCCAATGACAGGCTAAGTCAGAACAAATGTATTTACTTCCCGTTACTAACCTGTGTGTGGGTTTCAGGCTGATGTCATGATTTCTAGAGTGCAGTGACTGACCTTTTATAAAAGTTTTTTTTAACCTATTTGAGTGTTTCTGCCAGTTTCCTGTGTTACCTTCATGGTTGTTTAAATCTTGCAGTTTGTGCTTACTGGAGGGCGTTACGAGATTCAGACTTTTTATGTTTTTGAAACATACTTCAAAGCATTTTTAATACTGACAGCTGAATTTTAATAAAAACAAATTACCTTGCTACAATGGCAGCAGTGTTGCAGATTAGAGCTTACTGAATCTGAGTCCATGTTTTACTTTTCTGAAGAGCTTTTAGATGCTGTTATGGACAGTTTGTCATAAGGTAGTTGGGAATATGCGTATTTAAATGGACACTGTGACAATGCCTTCAGTCTTCCAGTTTCTTATCCCAGCTCTTTTATTTATGGACTGCAAGGTTGAAAAATACAACCTCATTTACTGGAATAATCAACATAAAATATCAAAATAATGTGAACATATGGCTGTAGAACTGCACCAAATGTTTTTGTTTTGTTTTGTTTTGTTTTGTTTTTTTTACTGGAGATTTTGTTTTCTGAAAAGAGAGAAGCTAGTGATCTAACTTATGGGATGGAATTCCTTGAATTCATATTCATAGAAGCTTTTTTCCTCCCTGATCCTGTTCTGTGGTTGTTGTTTTTTTTTTTATTTTTTGGATAATTAACAAAAATATATAATAGTAATAGGAGAGACTTCAATACTACTGGACTTGAACTGTTGTAACAAGTGGATGTTACTACAGCTTTGTGTCAACAAATTTAAAGGAAATGTTATAAAACTTTCTATTTTTTTATGACTTGCATTTATCAGATTGGAAGTAATTTATGGCGGCCATTTTTAGATTTTTTTTTTTTGCATTCTGTACAACCGTTTTTAATAATGAAGTAATATCTGAAGCACAGAAAGTAGAATTATCTGTTTTCCTCTTTTCCTGTGTTTTGTTGGCAGTGACTTTTTTTTCCATGTGGGGAACAATGTTACTTCCAAGAGGTTTTTATCAGTTATGTTTTCTTTGGTGACCAGGATACTTCCCTCTCTGTTCTTTAGCATCTTTTCCATCTAAGTTCATATTGTGTATTCTACTTTGTTTTTGAAAAATATGAAAATAACTATTTTATTGGTCCTCAACAGAATTGGGCTTCAAGAATTAATAATGACGTGGACTGCACTTTTCTCACCCATTGTTTTTTGCTTTGCTGACATGGCACATCCGCCATAAACTATTGCATTACCTCCAGGACATAAGGGCTGTGTGTATGATGAGCTTATGATGCTATGCTGAATATCGCCTCTACTAAGGAGCTTACCAAAAGAGTATGTCTTGAATATAGTTATTTTTTTTCACTGAAAGAAACGGTTGGTATTTATTGCATTCTCAGACTAAAATGTGCAAACCCAGACCTATGTAATATCGTTTCAAACAGGAAATCTTTTGGATTAAAATAGTACAGTTGTATTTTGTTTACAAAAATATTGTGGCTGTAGCCGCTCTTTCAGTCACATAATCTATAACCTTTTTGGAGTCTAATTATCTTCTTTTTTTCTTTTTTTTTCCCTACTGCCTCAGTAGTGTTGTTGTGGGACTTAAGATTTGGTTTTGGAAGAGTGTTGGAAATTTTTCCTTAAAGAATGCAATTTCTTCTTAAGAATGCTTTTTCTTCTTGGATGGTAGTTCCAAAATCGCCTGACACGTATTAGCCATATTCCGTGGATAGAGGGTGCAGCTAAAAAGCTGCTCCTGAGGAGCACTGTTTCCCTACTTAAGAAGAGATACAGTGGGAGAAGGAACTGCTACTGTTGAGAAATGCGAAACACTTCCTACTTCACACCTAAATTTTGGGTACCATTCTTCTACGGCATATGTGAAATAACATATCATTCCAAAGGCCTAGAACTATGTAGAGTCTGTTCACCATCAGTAAGTGACAGGAGAGGCGATGGGGGAGACTGTGTAAGAACTGTGATGGACTGAATCTCTTAGGAGGAACAGTTAGTGTGGCATGTTCCCCTCACACCCCTTGCTGCAAAGCTCTCATGGTTTTGCCTTTAACTTAATTGGGAGAAACGCGAATCACTAAGATCGCAGCCAGCATTCATGATTTTGAACGCGCCCAGAAGGAACAGTGTGAGACTTTGTGCAAGGCTTAGAATCAAAGGCTTGTTGCCGTGCCTGTTTTTCTGTTTAGGATCAGGTGCTTGTGTTTGTTTTAACAGAAGTGAGAGGGGGAAAAGTTTGGAGAATGTTTAGTGTGGTGTGGTGGCAGTGTGTGATTGTTTTTGTTTGGTTTTGTTTGGTTTTGGTTTTGGTTTTTTTTTCCTAATTAATTTTATTTGACACTGCAACTCTTCTCCAAAGATGACCATGACTGATGCATATTTTATGTTAGACTAGACAATATACAAGTGGATCTCGAGTATTACAGTGTGCATTAATTCTTAATTGCTACACAAGTTCCTGACCTATGGAGACAGACAGAATGGCTGATAAAACACAAACCAAAGATGGGTTTCTGTAGTGGCTGGTTTTGAATTAAGCTGTATTCCAGGTGAATTAAGAAAAAATTGTTGTTGTTGTTGGTTAGTTGTGTTTTTTGCTTTGTTTTTGTTTTTTGGGGGGGGTTGGTTGGTTTGTTTGTTTCTTTTTCCAAGTGAGTATACACTTTTCATGTATTCAGTCTAAGACCTTTCCCAAAGAGTACAAAGTGGGCATTCTTTATTCCTAATTTAAACCAAAATATTTTCAAATCGGTGTACATTGTTCTCTTCCCTTAGGAAGGTCACTGCTAATATAATTCTACGTTGTAAAGGTCTAAAGGAAGACGTGTTGCTTTAAGTGTGTTAGGAATTTTCAGTGATGTTGAGATAAAATATATTTCAATTAATTCAGAGCTGTATAGTTATCAGCAATACTGACATCTTTGTTTGCTGAATAAATTTGAACTGACTGTAGAGAATAATTTGCAAGTTTATCAGCCATTATTAATGAAGTTATTTATTGCAACAAAGCTTAAAGGCCATTTCATGTTTTTTTGGATCATGTCACTGTTTTTTTTAGAATGATAGAATATGGCCTGTTCTGTGGTAAAAACAAGATCATCAGCTTTGCCATCTCAATGAAAACTACTATTTATAGGCTACTTTGCTAATAGAATATTTAAACATATTTACAAGATATATGTGGATTGTAATGAAACATATGAAAAAAAATTCAGGGAAATGATACTCTCTATTAATTTTTCTCGATAGGTTAGCATAGATGAGATTGTTGCCCACTGCAGACTTTAGAGAGAATAGGTAGTTATTTGACAAAAAAATGCCATTCTACCAGATCAAGTTATGTTAATTTGACAAATTCAAGTTTGATGTGTAATATAGGCCTTCTTACTATATTGTAAAAAAAAAAAAAAAAAAAAAAATCTAGCTTATTATTTTTTTTATATTAGTATATCACAGAATCACAGAATGTTAGGCATTGGAAAGGACCTCAAAAGATCATCCAGTCCAATCCCCCTGCCAGAGCAGGAACACCTAGATGAGGTTACACAGGAAGGCATCCAGGTGGGTTTTGAATGTCTCCAGAGTAGGAGACTCCACAACCTCCCTGGGCAGCCTGTTCCAGTGTTCTGTCACCCTTACTGAGAAGAAGTGGAACCTCTTGTGTTCCCGTTTGACCCCATTACCCCTTGTCCTATCATTGGTTGTCACCGAGAAGAGCCTGGTTCCATCCTCAGGACACTCACCCTTTATGTATCTGTAAACATTAATGAGGTCACCCCTCAATCTCCTCTTCTCCAAGCTAAAGAGACCCAGCTCCCTCAGCCTTTTCTCATAGGGGAGATGCTCCACTCCCTTAATCATCTTCATTGCCCTGCGCTGGACTCTCTCCAGCAGTTCCCTGTCCTTCTTGAACTGAGGGGCCCAGAACTGGACACAATATTCCAGATGCAGTCTCCCATTATGTTAAGAGTTGTCCATACGTAGAATAAAGACAGTGCCTTTTTGGAAGAATTTTCAGTCTAATGCTTTGTATTAAAATCAAAGGTCTAACTTATTATTGTTTTAAATGTTCGAGGGGGTTTAGTTATTTTCTTTCTTTTTTTTTCCATTTTATTTTATTTTATTGTATTTTATTGTATTTTATTGTATTTTATTGTATTTTATTGTATTTTATTGTATTTTATTGTATTTTATTTTATTTATCCTTAGAAGCTGCAGGCAGCATCAGAAATAATTGTTGAGAATGGAGGTTTGAAGAAGCAAACAAATTATTGCCTAATTGGGGGGGGAGAAGGTGTCTTGTTCCCTCTCCATTGTGACTCACTGTTGGAATTTACAAGTGTTACATGTTTGTCTAAATTTAAAGCCTATTATTACCATACATTAATTACTAGCACAGGATAGCTCAAAATACTTCAACTCTAACTGAATATGCTAGCCTGGGATATAGCAGATTGATTCCTGAGCTTGTGTCAGACCCCAGCAAAGTAAGTTTTTAGTTTGAGGTGTTTGGTTTTTTGTTTGTTTGTTTCTTTGTGGTTTTGTTTGTGGTTTTTTGTTTGTTTTGGTTTGGTTGTTGTTGTGGTTTTTTGTTTGTTTGTTTTTTTTAATTGGAAAATGATATTATTAGGTGATTTTTTTTCTTTAAAGTTTTTCTTCACTTGTTTTATGAACACCTTTCTATCAGTCTTGAATCCTGTGTCTCACTGATTTGTAAATTATCAGATTTTTTTTTTTAAAGTAAATAAATATTGTGAAATAATAATAATAACTTCAGGTTGGTACATTTTGCAAGTAGTTTGGAAATCTGTCATTAGAATATTAGGCAATATATTTATGGAATGTACTCAATGTTTTGAGCTTCTGAAAGCTATTTTTTTTTATGACGGACTACAATATAATGATATTGTGCAATAAGGCACCATCCTTCAGAAGTAGATTTGTGTATCAAAAGCAACAATGGTACCGGGAGGACAAAGCATAAATTCTGTAATAATTCAAAGGACAAACAAGAGTATGAACGGCTTAGTGGAGGAAAAATATTGAACATGAATTTTCAGTCACTTCACGTAGATTTTAAGTCACTCTGACATTACATTGTGCTCAGAAGCGGGTCAGTGTGATCTCTCTGGTCTAGGGGAGAGCGGGTTTGTCACTGGGGTGGTGGGATGTTGGGCTGAGGTTCCCCTTGGGGCTGAGCTGGTTTCACCGTTTCCTCTGCCCACGGAAGAGGCTGTTTCCTCTTCCTTCCTGCTCATTCCCACTGTTTGCATTGAATGGTCTGCATGACTTGTCTCAGTAAACTGAGCTGGGTTGCTAAAAATGTAAAAAATTGTTGTATTAAAAGAATGTTGAAGAGATATATATGTACATGCACATATATATATATATCTATATATTTTGCCAGGCTAGTGTGTTATATCAGCTCACATTGTGACTGTTGTGTTGTCCGTGTTGGTTCAGGAGGGAGGAGACCGCTCGGCTGAGATTGATAACAGAGGAGGGGATAGGGAAGCGGAATCTCTCCTCTTCAGTATTTTTGTTTATTCAGTTCAATTTTATTGTGGAGCTGGACCTCAGGCAATATATTTTGAATTTTGTTCTCTGGCTATTTACCGGGTGAGTAGAACAGTGTAGTGAAACTGATGAGCTGTGCGGTGCAGTAACATTGTTACTTCTGAGATAAGTTACGGTGTCACCTTTTTTCACATCTTTATTGGGTATTCAGTAACAGTTTACATTTTCCCTGAAACCGGAGAAAGGGATTTTTTTTTTTTTGTAAAATGTGTGATGTTTGAGTGAATCTTGAGAAACAAATATAAAGTTGGGAGGGAAAAAAGCAAAACAAACCCCTATATAACTTAGGTGGCAGTTGCTAGTCTGCCTTCATTTCCCCCCACTTTGCGGTATTGCATTCCTTCAGATTTCTAGCCATGGTTTCTGTATCCTCTAAGATTCATATTGTAATTTAACCTAGTTCTTCAGCAATGGAAGTTCAGTTAAGATATTTAGTTTCCAATTCATTGCTTTGCTTATCAGCAGAATTACATTTATGTGTGAGACTAGTTATGAAACTATTTTATTTAAGGAATTCCAACTTCAGCAGGAAACAATATAATCTAAACTTGCATATGTTGGAGACACTGTATTTAACCTATGTATACTTATTACTACTTTAAGTTTGAGAAAAGAATTTCAGCGTTCACATGGCTAAACAAACGTTTATAAATTGAGAATGGGGGAAACTGAGGCTTCAGTTTTGTGTAGGTGAAACTGATGTAACTGCAGGGGCTGCTCTGTTCCTGCCTCTTTGCTGCCCCCTCTCTTTGTCTTTCCTCTGGTATTTATCTGATTTTGTGCTGAGCTTTTCCAGTGTGTGAACTCAGCAGGAAGTTGTTTGCTTTTTTTTTTCCTCACTTCCCTTTGCCAGGATACTTTTCTGCCAGCTGAGCACACTGACACTAACTCTGTGCAGGGTCAGATAAGCGCTGCAGCCAGCACAAGGGCTGGCAGAAATGTGTACATTGCAGGAAGGATGGAATCAGTTTTATCAGTTTAGGTTGTTGGGATTTTCAGCCTGAAACAACTCCGTGGTGATGAATGAATACGGTGAGATATATCTAGATGATTTTGGTATGTAACCCATGTCCCAAAAGAACAAAGAAGAGTAACTTCTCATATCTCTGAAATCAAAACAAGGAAGCACTGCAGTGCCAAGGTCTCTGCCAGGTTGATTCTTCCCATCCCAAATCCAGTGGATTGACCCCATGCTCATAAGCACAGTGCCTTGATGAGCATCTGAATTAATTGTATGTTCTGATCTCTAGGAAGCCAATTTTTATGACTTCGAGACCAGCAAACCTTGCTTGTCTGAAAACCAGGATGTGTCTGTCCAGACCTACTAACATGAATAGTTGAGAATTGTTGAGAGTTCTAGTATTAGATGAAAAAAAGCAGTAGACAGGGCTGCATTATTATATGTGGAGAAAAAGTCTTGCCTGCATTGCTCTCTGATGTTTAAAGGGAAAGAAATAGGATGGTTTGAGACTAGCAAAGTTTACTGTAGCCATTAAGTACAGGCTTACCTGCATATAAATGTTTCTTTTTAACCTATCAAAGAAGCCAGGTTAAGTCTTCATTTGGAAGAACAGGTACAGTTGAGGAGACATACTTTGAATGCATGTTTACATGAGAAAATAATTTTCTAATCCTGTTTCCTAATGCAATTTGTCTAATTTATGATTCAAGACAGTGCTGCACCTGTTAGCATTCTGACTTATGTTCTCAAGGTGATACTTTCAGTGTAGTTATAGTACTTTCATATAGTTCAATCTTTTTTTTCCTACCTCCTCCTCCCTCCATGCTTACTACTTCAAAAACAAAACAAAACAACAGCAAAATGTCACTCCTCCACCCCCAAAAAACAGGCTTCAGAAAGTGTATCTGGCTGTCTTGTAAAATCACAACTAGTGTGTTAGTCAAAAACTGATCAAAATCTGCCAGATCTAAGCAAAGCTAGGGGTTTTCAAGTCGCTTAAATCCAAAATGTTGTCATAATATGCCTTTAATGAATGTTACTAACATCTCCATCACTTCATTTGAAAAGATACAAAATGAGGAGAGGGTATTTGTACATCGTTGTGATATAATTGATGTCGGTAAAATGGTTGGCAGGCTGTTAGAATGTTGTAGAGAGAAAAATGTGATAGCCAGAGTGTATACAGTGTGATGGCATGGGCAGCGTACGAAATTACTGTCTCTAGTATGTTTGAACAGTTCAACTAGTGATTACTTGCCTGAAAATGCCAAGTTGCCCACTGACATCTTAGCTAACTTATTATTTGGGCATCTGTGAAAGTACCAGCATCTGTGAACCAACAGGCATTTCTTACAAATCCTGTAATTTGCTCAAAGAGAACTGGTCTTGTTTTAAACCAAACCAGGACTGATAATTTTTATAGAACCTGAGTATGTTAGATACTTAGCTTAGTCAAATACATACTTAGGAACAAACAGCATTCTTAGTGTTAAAGTTGCTATTCAGATACATCGAAAGAGAAGTGGTTAGATTTTCCAGCAAATTCTTGGAACTGAAATTTTGGATGATCCTGTGGGGTAATGAATGGGTTAATTACTATTCGGGCTGCAAAAACTTGGACCATGTGTACACTTTGGGAGATCATTGAATTCTTGAAGCAGTGTCTTATAAAAATAAACTGTGAAACTCATCTCTGTGTGCAGCTTCATCTCTGCGTGCAGCCCTGAATGTCTCAGCATGCCTGATGCTTATTAATTTCCTTATGTAATGCTTTATTGTCCCAAGTTATCTAAATTTCAGAAAATTTTAGCTGCAAGTTGGAATCCTTTACTTCTGGTAGTGGAAAAAAGTTCTGTAATGGTTGACCTCCTTTACACTTCTAAATAACATCAAGATCAATGTAATTATTTTAAAACCACATCACATGCATTGGCGTCTATTCCAGCCCCTGTCACTTGGAAATCTTTTCAACCCTTCAACCTTTTTTCTAAATACCTTCTTGGTGTACTAAGAGCGCAGTGTATTTAACATTTTATTGTAATTTACCACTTGTTCAGCAAGAGCTTGTTGGACATAGGAATATACTACCAAAATCCAAGCTTTACATTGAAACAATCAGTTTCAAGTCTGTTGCTTACAATATCCCCCTTGCTAAGTTCCTGACTACAGCACTTTTAAAAAATTTTTTACAATTTTTTTAGATTGTGGAGAGCAGTAGTATTTGTTATTGTAGCACTGATAGGAGGTAAAGTGGTGAAGGAGGTTCAAATCAGTTTAAACAAATACTTACATCAGAATAATTTATGTATCAACTACTGTGGTTTTGCTCATTTTTAGCTAAACAAAGAATTTTTGAGTTTTATTTACTTTCACATTTACCAACCTTTACACAACTTTGGTATCTTTTTTGTAGTGGATTTTTTGTATTTACAATACAAAATTACAGTCTGAAAAAAACAGGGACATGAAGGGCACATTAAATCAGAGGATTCACTATACAGTGTTTCTAATATGGCATTATTGCATTTCTGGATGTTTTATAACATTCAGACTAACAAACCTTTGTGACTTGAGTCTTCAACACATTGCTGGATTAGCCCGATTTACTGCTGCTCCCTTCCCCCAGTCATCTGACGCTACCAAATATTGCTCAGTTTGCTCACTGAGTTCTGAAGAACTGAGAAGCCTTGGCACAGAATTACAAATAAGCTTGATCTGGAGTGCGTGTACTTGCCTGTATCTTTCAGAAGCAGAAAAAAGGTTCTGGTCAGCTTTTTCTTATTATCTCACAAATCATACAGAATTTTTTCAAGCAGTGAGGTCTTCATAGCATCTGTTCTTCCACTGCTCAGAGATGAGAGTGTTCTGATTGCATCTGAATTTCTTTATAAATCTTTTGTCTTCCTTTCCCCACCTGAAGTGGGGACCAAGGTCCTTCAGTTGTTCTATTAAATACTGCAGTTCTGTTGTGAGAAAAGATGCCTTCAAATATGTGAAAGAATGCAAAAAATGTGAATGTTGTCGTGTAGCTATGATTACGGACACTAATATATAAAAATATACATACTGGAATAAATAGTCTGATGTGCTGGGGACTCAGGGATACTCCTGTGTTTCTAACACCATTTGGAGTGTAGTTGGTAAAATCCCTTCCATACACCCTGGACACGTACCACCCCCAACACCCTCCCCTGGAAAAGAGCATACTAAGCACAGTTTCTGTTTTCAATGTGCAATGTATATATTTGAATGCATGTATTTGACATGTTTAAATAAAATTCTTTTTCACTTTTATATTATTTACCCATTGTTTGGAAAAAGGAAAAACGGTCACCACAACTCATACTTTACATAGGTGAATGTACAGTTCTAGTGTAATAGAACATCACTTTTTTACCTCAGTAAAATAGGTTTAAGAAACGTATAAACTTAGTTGTAAGTTTACCTAAGTGGAAGTGATAAGTAAACCTAGGTACCTACCTCATTAAGTATTATTTATTTACAATGACCTGTGAAAAACTTTATGGGATTTTTGGGGAGTTGGATTGTTTGGGTTTTGTTTTTCAATTTTCCCAGTGTGTTCCATGGATTTTTTTGATTGATCCTACTGGAGAAACTGAAGGAAAATTTATAGAAAGGAAACAAGCCAGGTTGTTGGGGGTTTTTTCAGTCTTTATCTTGTATGCAAATGATAATGTTAATTTTCATCTGGAAGTAATCTGAAGGTGTCTGTTTAAATTGATTTTCCACAAATGTGGAAAATCTTAGAGGGCCTCTGTGGAATCATGGATGTTTGTAGTTAAGCATGTTCAAAATAAATAAGCAGTACATTTGCATATTAGGCATTTACAATTTAGCTCATATAGTAGGAGTAAAGAAGTTAAAATAGTGAGAAAGATAGGCTGGCAAGGTGGAACAGAAGTTATTAAATACGCCTTAATTTAAAGTTAGTGGTACCCTGCATGCAGTGTTGTATTTTATTCTCTCTGAACTCTTGCTTTTCTTCATACTTGTCTCTTACTTCTCTGTGTATTCTTAGTTGCTCAAATCCACCAATTTTAATCTATAGCTTTGTGTTAAGTAGTTTTCCATTTTGTGCAGATACTTAATGTAAAATTGTGTACATTTTAGGGAATTATATTTTCAGTTTTACTTTATATTCTTTTTCCTACGTCATTCCAGGTGGTTTTCAGAGGTCATGAGTGTCTTCATGTTAAAATACTTTAGTAGGATCATGGACTGCATTTACTTTCCTACTGAGTGATTTCCATAATCTGCAGATATATAGGTTTGCTAAATATGAGGATAGGACAAGTCTTCTCAGATCTTGCAGGGTTTTTACATTTAATAGAGGATCATAACTTACGTCTGTGAACTACTGCATGTACCTCATCTCCTTCATTTAGAACATTCAAAACCTCCTTACATTTTTGGGAGAAAAATTCCATTGTTTCTTTAATCTAGGATTTTGATGTTGATAATATATTAAGCAACCAGAAGTTGAGGTATCCTTATCTCTCTGCATATATCCTAGATTTATATTTACCTGCTTAACAGTAACAGTTACAGATCAGTCAGCCAAATTAATTGCACTGGATCTGATAATATGGAGACAGTACATCTACAGACTATATGAGAGAAAGTAAGGGACTATATTATGCTTGTGTTGTTTTTATTATTTATCTGATTTAAGAAAATATAGACAGGTGTTTTCAGTTATTTCAGATGGCAGGATAAAAGGGAGGTTCAGTGACACATGCTTATTTTAGTTCAATTTCTTCTTTTGAAAGACCCCAATTACCCAGTAGAGATGACAAGCTTTAGTTTTGAACCCCCCATGTACTTCTGGTCTGCATGTGCATGTCGTGCCTTTCTATTGCAAGGGAGGCTTTTATATGTTTGTTTAGAAGAATTCAGCCAGTAGCCATAGATGGAAAAGTGGCACAATATGTGTTAATATAGACCCAGCTTTTCCTCTCAAATATTTATTCATGTGATACAGTTTGTTTTTCTGGCAGATAAAGATACAATCTGGTTTTGGAGAATAACCAGATTAGATTTTTCCATCCTTCCAAAAACAAAACAACCTTTTTAATAAATATCCTCCAGTTTCTTATTTATTTAAAAAGTTCTCAGTTGCTAACAGGTTATTTTTTTTTTTTAAGTTGCAGCGTTTTATAAGTCTGAAATGACTCTACCAATTATATTCTCAATAAATGCCTCAACATGATGCATGTTTGCTGAGGAGGAAGGAATACTGCATGGGATCAGAATGTTTTTGTTACTGACAAAATGTGTTAAGGGAGGACAGTACTATTTCTGAATGTTGAAGCAGGCTAAATACGGTATCATACTAGCTTTTTCTTCTCTGCCACTGCTTGTAGGGAATGGTAATATAACAATTCTGTGGCTTACAAATAGAGCTGAGAACCCATTACTTTTCCTTTCCTGCATATGATGTGTAAGGTGCTACACAGAAACTGTAGCTCATAGCTCTGTTTTAAGACAGATGGGTCTTTCAGCTCCTGTTGATCTTTCTTTTTTTTTCATTTACCCCCTTGGGTCACTTGCTCACTTTCTCTCTGTTTTCTCTACAAAGGGAATGGATCCAGCTGGAGAACATGCTTTGCTCCTGCAATGGTAGAGTAAGAGCTGGGTGCTCTGTTGGTGCCATCTCTGTCTGTTCCCTACTCTGGATCCTGTACAGTGTTGACAGGAATGATGATAAACAGTCGCTGTCCCTTGACATGACGAGGCAATCAGAAACATAGTTTACCAGTTTATATTCTATGCTGCTTGAAATACATCCAGCAAGAAGACAGACTTTGCCAAGAATGGAGTAGTGCTTGAACTGTAGTATTTTTAGACATAAATCCATGGTGGATTTGTTGTTATTGTTTGGTTTTTAAGATGGTTGGTCTTTTTAAAACATTTTCCTGATTCAAGAAAATGTGTCATGGAAATATCTTTTCATAGTTGTCAGGAACATTTGCTCATGGAACTTCTGCTCACATCATTGCCTCCTTCACCCAGAAAATCACTTCTGTCTCTTTTGAGACAGTCAGAACCTTATATGTAAATTTAAGATGAATACTTACTGTTTGTCATTATTATAATAGCAAACAAAGATGACTATTGCACAACCAGCGGATAGCAGAACTTCCCTACTGCAACCTTGCCTAATTAGGTGAAACTTGATCTACCCTATCTTGTTCCTGTCACAACTGTGGCCTGTCTTGTTTCTTTAGAACATCTTATCACTGCTCGTCATTACTGCTTGAATTCATATGCCAGTAGACCAAAAATACTCCGTTTAAGTAGTTTTTCACTGTAGTTGTTGCACAGAAGTTTTTGCTTAATACTTTTTTATTCACTGCTTTTACAACTATCCACATGAAGAATATTTTAAGGATGGTTCTTCAGAATATTATAAAAACATCAAAAGAGAAATCCCGGCTACCAGAAAAGACTGGACTTAACTCTAAAAACTGGACAAGGGACAGAATTATAAAAAGGAAGGTGAGATTAAATTCTTTTTTGTTTATTTGCTGTAAAATTAAGCATTTTGGGATTTCTTCTTGTAAAGCCAAATAGTGCATCCTTAAAATGGGTTAGAATGTGCATATGTGGTATTTTTCTTGAGGGCCAGAGATTATTGCCTTATGTGGGTTTTTTCTGTATATGAAATGTCTGAAAATTTTAATTTAACCTTGCATAAGTTGTTCGATTTAAAAAAAAAAAAAAGTTATTATTAGTTGTTTTTGATTCAGCTCAAGTGGAGATCTGAGAGTAAAACAGAACAGCTTTTATTTTCTTTTTAATCTGACATTTGAAAACTAAAGAAATACACTGGAAAGTTATTTCCTATTATGTACAATTTCCTCTCCGATGGAAGAACTCTGCAGACTGCCTGTTGAATCCCAAAGGATGTATTCACTTTTCACTTTTTATATTTTTGCCAAACCAGATAACATTACATCTAGGATTGAATGGTTGTTATTCCCTGAAAGCAATACACTAAACAATCAGTATTTTGTTTATACTTTCCGCTCGGTGGGAGAAAGCTGTGGCAGTCCCATCTTCTTTTGCTCTATTGAAAACAGAAGAAAAGAGCAGTACTGATTCCAGTTGCAACATTACATTTGGGTGTGTGTCTGTAGATTTCATAAAAGTTATTACTTCTGTATAAAATGGAAAAGCGATGTTTGGTGCTGCAAATCGCCTTTATTAATAGGCAGAAAGCACGATGCCTTTAGTAAAAATATGGTGTTGGTTGGTTTTGTTTTATGCTTTTTTGTATGAGTGTTTTGTTTTGTTGAAAAGTTGTAAATGAGAAGACACAAATGTCTGTCTTTGTATCCTGTACTTTCTTGATGGGGTTATTTTCAATGCAGTAGGTAGGTCAGGCTTTTCTGGAATTCAGTGGATTTTGGATGACTTTGCTGTAGCTGTTGACAAGGTCAAATGCAAGACTGTAGAAACATCGGCACCTCCCTTTCCTTAGCCTTGGCCAAAATATTTTTAATAATTTGAGAACACTCGGTTCTGCAATACAAATTCTGTGGGACACTTTTGTTGCATGTGGATTTTGAAGAGTTGTCTTTCAGGTAAATTAACCCAAAATCTCATGCTTAACTCTGCTCTTCAGCTTTGCCTTGTGTTGTCAGAATGAGCTTTCTTTCAAAGTAAATTACAGTATTGCTAATCCCGATATTCAAAAGCCTTAAATAGGACTTCTCCCCGTATCCCCTGCCCAATAAAAATAAAATACTCGATTTTTTTTTTCTTTTTTTTTTTTTTGTCTTTCCTACCTGTCATCTGGTTCTTGAGTCTTTGCGGAGGTGTTGTGTTTTGTTGAGTTTGGGGCTTTAGGGGATTTTGTGTGTGTGATGCATGGTTTATTGGTTTGGGTTTGTGTATGGGTTTTTTGGTTTGGGGTTTCTGTGGGTGTATGTTTTCTTTTTGTTTGTTTGTTTTGTTTTGGCTTTTCTACCTTTCCTTTTGGTAAATATGACTTATTTTTTTCCCCCTGACTGGAAAGCTGAGATTCTTATGTAATAAAATGATCCCTGAAGCTGAGTCATCTTGGATTTAGTTTTGTTTTTAATTTATTACCAGTTCACCTGAATTTACTGCAGATTTTACAGCACTACAGTTGTGTTACAATGTTCTTCAGCAACACATCTTCTGTAATGATTTGGAAAGTAAAATATTTAGTAGTATTTTTAAACATATTATTCATATCTCATCAGCTGCTGAAATGAAAGGGGCAGTTAATATTTTAGGACTGTTGTTTCAAGCTTGTCATGCATTTGATGTATGACATGCTGGTTACCTAGACAGATATGAAAGTTTTAGAGCTCTGAACATTAGCACCGTGTTGTGTTTGTGATCGTGTACAACGAGAAGGGGTTGTAGTACCTCAGTGATTCCTCTCTCCTTTCCCCTTGGGGCCATGGGGTCACACCTGACCCTGTACTGGGGGTTCCCACTTAACTCTCTGAACCGTTTGATTGGGAGGACCCTGGGTTGGAGATGTGAAGAACAGTAGAAATGTGGATAACATGTTTATTTTTTATCAAAATAGGGCTATCAGAGTTTACAGACAAATGGATTTCAGGAAGGATGACTGCACTGATCTGACTGCTGTTTTGATCTGGAGTTTTGCTGTCCCTTGAACTTCTGACTTTCCCTGTGTGTTACTGGTGTTCCATGCATTCGCAAATGCAACACCTGCTGCAGTTTTTTAAAAAGAATTTGGCAAGAATCCATTGTTTAAGGAGTTATCATATTAGTAGGCCTAAGCAACTACTAAAATATTTAGTTATAGCAGGGTGATTTGCTAGCTTCTTAAATAGATTAGCAATTTCTTTTACTTTTTTATTTAATAATCGGCACAAAATTGATGTGCCTGCTGATTTTTGTTGTTTTTTCAAGATGCTTTAGATAAATCTTATTGAAACTAGGCAGGCAATACTAGATTATGTTTGTCATCCTAAGATTCACAGACAAAAAATATTCTAAAAGATAAAAATCAGTATCCTTAACAAAGTCAGAAGTGTCAGAAAAACTCTGGGACTTCTTCAGAGCTACTTGATTTCAAGATCAGTCTTTTGTTCTTGATTGCTAGATGGCAATGACTCATTTGAAATAGTCCTATAATGAATCAGAGGATACCAATCTGCAAGTTGAGAGTACTTATTTTTATGTATTGAGTTGTCATGAAACATGTAAGGGGTTTGGGAAATCAAGCATCAACTGATCAGAGCAGAGAGTCTTTCAAGAAGAGTCTCCAGCTTCTACCTCTTAATAATAATTGTGTGTATCATGAAAGATAGTATATGGCCCACATATGGAATGGAACAAAATTTCAAAGCCTTATTCTGTAAAGAATAAAAATCTCTCTATTTGTGATGTGTGTTGCCTAGCGGGGAAATGTGCACAGCAAGTACTCGTCGGTATACCTAGAATTATCCCTGTGTTCTGAAGTGTCTTACATGGTAACTAGCGTCTTGACAGTCCTTTGGTAGAATTATTTGCGTCAAGGAGCAACAACACGATCTCTTGCTGTTTCTCCAGATGTAGCAATTTAGGAATCAAGCCAACAGATAATACGATTCAGGGATGTTGTACTCATTCTGTAGCAAGTGCCAAATTACATTTTCCACTAGGAAACATCACAAGAGGCATGCATGTTTTATAGATTTCTCTAACTTCAGGCTGTGTTCCTTTAGCTAATGACATTAAATATTGCACTTGGACAAACTCCCTTTTAATGTAATAGTTACATTTGTAATGCATCCTCTTTTATTCTTTTAACTTGTTCCTTTTCAACTATACCTGTTTTCCCTTCTGTAGCTGTATGTTTACTGCCCATCTTTTAAATTAATTTATTCAAGTCTCAGCACCTGCTTGCTTTTAACAGAACCATCCAAATCTAAAAGACGGCATTCCAGTGTTGGGACAAACAACAAACAGCTTCTATAAAGATAAAAACTGGAGAGCTGGCAGTGGTTTAGTACTATGGATTGACTGAGACTTTTAATATAGTCTAAAATATGACCTATAATATCTTAAATGATCATGTCACTCATCTGTCTTAGGCAGATGCTAGAAACCGAACATTTGTTAGGTCAGTTGTTTGTTGTTGTGTTTTGTTTGGGTTTTTTGTTTTTTTTTTTTTTTAGCCCTAGTCATGTCGTGCGCCTCAATAGTCCATTAAACGCCCATTGGAGTCTGTGGGTTCTTGTGTTGTTCACACAAGTGAACTTTAAGCTGCTGTTGTTTTCATTACGTATTGTTTTCCTAGAGCTCTGGAAGTCTTTCAGTTACCTACTACAATACCTTTCATTTAATAATCTGTAGATCTCTCTTGCTTAGTTGAATGTATTTAAATATGTGTCCTTCCTCTAGCAAAAATGTTGGCTTATTTCTCTGTCCTGCAAAAAAACTGCCATTGAAAGAAAGAGGCTTCAAATTCCAGATCTACGACTGATGCTGTAGCTTTTTATCTTTCAGTAACAAAGAGCAAGAAAGTGTAATAAGTATCTCTTCAGCAAATAAATATCAAGTAGGTGTAGGTTTTCGAAGTAGTCTGAATCCTGTTGAACACCTGCTGTCACATATGGAAGCTCATTTACTGAAGAGGGCAAAGGCAACAGTCTCGAAAGTCCTGCGAGGAAGTGTCGGTGGTTTTTCTCAGTTCTTTAAGCCATTGCATACATGTAGGCCTTATACAAATGTAGGAAAAGCTTGTTTAAGGATTTCTTCTAGTGCTGTACCTCCGCATATCTATAAGAGGAGTTAAATACTTTATATTTTTATTTAATTTTTTTAATTCAAGTTATTTCTGTGCTCTAGCGAGAACTGTAATTTTATACCCCATCACAAAGTCTGTTGGTGCAAGTCTGACAAGACTGTGTTTTTTCTCCTGGTTATGTTTTCTGTAGCCGAGTTTCTTGTGCGGAGCCTGATGAAAGTGGATGTCAAGGTGGATCTTTTTTTTTTCTTTCAGTGATTGCAAAGTGGTAAGTTAATGCAAACTAGTGTACGAGCTTACGCAAAAAAATGCTTTTGTGAGATAAGCACAGTTGAAGTACCTTTAAGCAGCATTAAATTTTCAGATTTGATCAAAACTACAAGCATTATCCAAGAATAATAGTAACTTATTTTTATTTTTGAGTAATCTTATAAATGCTTAAGTTTATCAATAGTGAAATTTATGGGTTTCATGTTTGTTAGTAGCCCATAGCCAAATGCTATACATTTTTAATTTCTGAGACTTGCTCCCCATTTTGTGAATTCTTTTGCAGGCCGTATGGAGGCAGTTGGCGTCAAATTTGAAGGTGTAGTAGGAAACATGCTATTGGTTTGACCAGTCTGCAATTTGCCAGAAAACTTGACTCAGTTTTGTATTCTTTGCAAACTGAAGTATGTTGGTTGTACTACCTTTGTGAATTTCACTAATGCAGTTAAAAAGACATTACTGGACTTCAAATTTTGGCCTGAACTCAAAGTTTGTACAGCTTGGATGTAAGGGAGTGTGTTCAGAAATATGGGAATTTAATGTAGTTATTTCTCATCCCATATACGGAGAAGAGGAAAAGATGTCAAAGGAAGGAAGTCTTCTGATGGAAAGCACAGTAATTGATAATAAATTTGCTGTATGTCTTGATGCTCTTATTTTAAATAGGACTTTTAAACATATTGCAAGAAATTCTTCAACAGATCTATTTTTAAAAATGACAGATTATTCTGAAGTTTAACAATTATTGGAACAAAACATGTTGGTGAATAACTGGCTTATTAGGTGGACTTTAAATGTTTGTTTTTAATATAGAGAAGTGAAATGGTTTAAGCTTACTACTATTTTTCTGGGATTTACACATAATAATCAACAACAGAGATTTGTTTGGGATTTGCCTGAAATTCAACAGTATTAAAAAATACTCATGACATGACTCAAGAATGTATCTTTAGATGGCTTTAATTAAAACAGTTTTGTGGTTATAATTTCATAGTCTGATTTCTTTTAAAATGAAACTGCTTAAAGCTTCAACAAATGAAGTCTATAATCTTAAGAAGGGACAGTGTTCATACTGCAAATAAAGCTGAAACTGCCTCAGTGCTTGAAATATGCAACTAGAATTTCTACAGCTGTAGCTGATGCAAGATTTATGTAATGGCACAAATTCCAGGCAAGCAAACTTGCATGAAATAATTGATAATTTGTAACTTTTTTCCTCTGATTATTCTTTCTGCAGACTTGTGCATATTAGTATGTCTCATCAACAAATTTTCACCTCTTCATATTTTGCTTGTATCTCATTCTGTAATTTTTCTATTCACTAAAAGCCTCAGTCTTACTTGAAGTTCATATTTGATTGATGCGGCCTTGACATGTCAGTAAGATCCGATTTTGGATGTTTTAGTTAAAACTACTCTAGTAGAACCTTAAATGTAATAAGCTCCTGGGACTCCAAGTCAGCAAAATCGAGGATGAAAATTATCAAAACCTCTTGGGAGATGTTGAGGTCTTTACCTTACAAAAGAGATTTACTTTGAATAAGTCTTTTCTTTACTTATTGTTCTTGCCTTGGAGTTGTAGGCACCACTAAGTGAATCATAGAATCAAGTGCTCTGAAATGGTAAAACACAAGATCATGAGTGGATTTTTTGGAACTCTTTATTAGGGAAAAATACTTGGTGAGACGGAAATGCTTTTGCATTCTCATGAAACAGAAGGAATAAATTTGGCATTTCTATCAGAAATATGTTTTGTACTTCAAGTTCATTGTGTGTCAGCCTTTTAATCATAAACATTTCATGTATTTGAAATGTCTGATCACTCTTCTGCTGGAAGAAGAGGGTGGTGTTGTTGTTGCATCTTACCTTTACACAATTAAATTTATAAGTTGGTTAAAAAAAAGGCAAAGTGAAAATCTAATAAGACTAAACAATGGCGTGTGAATTTACCGGTATTAAATATCCAATATATTCTTAACTCCCAGTAATATGCTTGATAATGCTTAAATTGGTAGAAGTTCTTAACACAAAAATATCTATTATCCACTGTACCCTTAGGCTTTCCTATATCTAGATTTGGGTAATAAGAGCAATGGATAGCACAAAGGGAAAATTTAATGGGTTTCATTTTCTTGGGATGTGACTTTTTTTTTCTTAACCTTTTGTTCACTGCTTGAATGATCTTGCTTCTAATCTTTCATTGATGTGACTTTTCTAAATTACTGTGGTGTTGTGGATGTAAAATAGGTTATATGTGGGAAAAGTAAGGATCATCTGATCCATTTTTGCCAGGAACTCATGTTTTGAGTGGAAACATGGGGTTTAGTTAAAAATATATGTAAAAAGCCAGCTGAGTAATTTCCCATCATCATCCCCAAAACTCTCTATTTCTCTTTTTTTTTCTACTTGAATATATGATTATTACTATAAGAAAATAATCTCAGACTTATTTTAAATTCTAATGTTTCAGCATGTCCTGAAACAGTACTTGTGTGATTGCTGTCTGATAGCTTAAATAATTCAATTTTCTGCAAGTAGGGTATCAGGAGAAAAGTACTTATATGGACTGTATAAATTAGTATTTATTGTATTATCTATCTGAGTTAGTAAATTAAGTTGGGCATAAGGCAATGGAAGTGTGGGTGTACAGTTTATTCCTTCTCAAGCACCAGGGTTTCAGGTCTTGTTAGCTTAAGATAGTAGTTGAGTAAGATGTATTTCTTGTCTCCATGAAAATTGTTGTTAAAGAGGATCTAATTAAATGTATACCTGTTCTTTTTAATTCAGGACATTAGCTGAAAATTTTAAAAGTTGTATTTTTTCAGTAAGATTGTAGAAAAATGGCAAGGCAAAGGCTTCATTCAGCAGTTGGAGTTTTAGTTTTCTGGGCCATTTCTGAAATAAGAAACAACATTCTGTATCAGCTGCCATCCTCTGGTTTTATGGTGGTGGTCCAGTTTTATTCCAATTGTAAGTAATTGCATTGTACTAGGGCAGTGCAAATGGATTTTCAAAGCTCAAGCAGGGAAGTCAAGGTGGTTTCTAGGACAGGCTGAACAAGCTCACATACAACAGAAGAAATCAGACTCATTTGAAAGATTATTTGTTTCTCTACAGCAGCATGTAAGACATTTGGCTCTGGGCTTGTGGGATCTCTGCTGTGGTAGACAAGTTATGAACGCGTCTCTGCTGCACAGCTCTTTGAATCTTGGTTTGAAATGAAGTAAGAGATGAACCGGACAGTTGGAAAGTCTAAGTAGACAAAACAATATTTATCAGCCTGATTGACAGTGCTAGTCAGTGTATTGACAGCTTACTTTGTCCAATATATGTTGTAGCCACAACAGCAAAGGAGGATCTTCAAGGAGAATAATGAGGTTGCTTTGCAGGTGCCCATGAGGTGTGATGAGCAACTTGGGAGAAAGCATGAAAACACCTGTTTAGTGTGTGAAGAGTAGAAACTGGTTTAAAGGACCAATTCAGCATCAACTTCTTGATACAGAGTAAAAAATGATAGGGAAGAAGATTCCATATCACAACAGGGAAGTGAAGACCAGGAAATTGTGGTTACAAGGGCTGACACAGAAACACAACATGGTCAAAGGTGTACAGAATCATTTTTTGCTGTGATAGACATCATGAGTGAAAGAGGCACACCAATGAAAAGCTGGGACACTAGTAGGTGAGTTTCCATTCTGAGAGCCTTAGGTAGACCAGTTCATAGGGGAAAACAAACAAACAAACAAACAAAAAAACCCACAAACACCAAAAACCTGAAACCTAGTGATGTATGTTTTACGTTTTATGCAGGAAAACTGGAGGTAAATCTGAGACACAAGACTGAGAAAATGATTGGTGTCAGCAATACCTGCATTACAGCTCATAGTGATAGATACCTGTGTGTTTTTATGGGTGTGAAATCTAGAGAGTCATTGGAGAAAAGTGGCCAAGGACTATGTTACAGCCATATGGAACTTGAATTGATAACTAGGCATTCACAAGAGATGACTCAAGATTGTAAACATTTTAGTTTCCTTAGCAAGAGATCAGGTCTCAAAAAATAAAACTGTGTTACATCTATGGATGATGTCTATTGAAATTTTTGTAGGTGACATTATCCATCTGTGGAAAGAGATGAGATAATAAGTGAGGATAAAGATCTTGTGGATTTAT
Organism: Patagioenas fasciata; assembly: GCF_037038585.1. Taxonomy (NCBI): domain Eukaryota; kingdom Metazoa; phylum Chordata; class Aves; order Columbiformes; family Columbidae; genus Patagioenas; species Patagioenas fasciata. The sequence goes on along the minus strand of NC_092524.1, from coordinate 60,723,724 downwards.
CCATCTTTACCTTCTTGAGAAACTGCAGGGATTATTGTGTCCTTTAAATGACATGGGAAGTATTGTTGGAAGAGAAGAATTGGGCTGGGAACAGAACAAGGGGAGACAACAGCTTGGAGGGGGGGTGTCAAACTAATTTTCACCGGGGACCACATCAACCTCGCGGTTGCCTTCAAAGGGCCGAATGTAATTTTAGGACTGTATAAATGTAGGAGTAGTTACAACTATATGGTCCTAAAATTACGTTTGGCCCTTTGAAGGCAACCGCGAGGCTGATGTGGCCTCCGGTGAAAATGAGTTCAACACCCCTGGACTAGAGGAACTCGTACAACTATTTGACAACATCTGTTGGGCAGAGATCTGAGTAATGCAAGTAATGCAAGTTGGAGTGAAGCCATTGGTTTGGTAGCAGGAGCAGCAGAGTAACAGGTAACATCCATGTCTGGGTTGAGGAGGAGTGAAGTGTAGGATTGGGAGCTTGGTGTTCATTGGGGAAACAACAGATTATTTAGGACTGAGGTGACTTGCTCATGAGTGTTGGTTTGATCCTGTCGTGTGACATTGTGTCCATGTATTAAAAGTTTTGAATGAGTGAAAAGAGAGATTATCAAGTAAATGCTACAATGGATATGTTCTCTTTTTAAAGAATATGGATTTTAACAAGATAAGTTTTTACAGTTGTTCCTGTTTAGGAATCCATTTAAAATGAAAAATCAAGGGGTTTATCAGTATTCTTGTGCCCTAATCTTTGGTAATTAATACTTTTTCATAAAGCTGATTTGCTGCAGTGGGTGTACAGTGTAGTTCATGTGTATGCTATACTCATATTCTTCAGCAGCAAATTTCCAGGCTCATCAATGCTTCTTTGTATTTTATCACTATGAAATACCTCTGATTCTTATTCCACCCCCACCACAAATAGCAACAGCTGTGGCACTAATTTGAAAATCTGATTAATATCGCAATATATTAATAACGTTCAATATTTTGAGTCTTCCTGCATATATTTCAGGACGTCTGTTTCACAGCACAGTAGTTCAGTTCCTTTAGTGTTACTTAGACAACCTGTTAAAAATAAATCCTTACTTCATGAACTTTGCTTGAGGAGTAGTGACAACAGTTGGCTACAGCACCTTGCCTCCTCATTAGTGAGACACCTTTCCCTAGGCTGTCTAACAGATGATATTGTGGGTGACACCCACCTTTGGAGAAGACAGTACTGGTGCATTCGGAGCTGAGAGAAGAAAGTGGTGTGCTCAAGGTAGAGCAAATTTTGGCTTGGTCTTGCAAATGGGACTGCGAGTTTATATAGCAGTTGAGGTCTGAATGTAGGGAGAATTGGATGAGATATATGGGATAACTCACACCTCCAAAGCTTTGTTTTCTTTTTCAGCCTGTCTGCAGGTGCAGACAGATAATTTTAAATACGTTAAATGAGTTTTCTCGGCCAGTGTTATCTTTAGAACAACAGAAAAATCGAAACTTGGAAACCATGTAAAACCACATGATGATAGGTCATTCTACTTATCTATTCATAACAAGAAAGCAGGTCTTTTGGACAAATGCTAAATTGGCAGTATGCATCATAGCATAACTTCAGTATGGCCAGGTGCTCTTGGCATTCTCATAAAGTTTGGGAAACTTGGGTTTTGTTGTGAAATTACTATGAAGTGTTATGGGGAAACTGTATTTATAATATTGGCATTAATAATTCTCTGTCAGACTGGTCTTGTTTACTTTAACTTACTTAATTATTATATATTCCTTAAATTTACTGCAGAGAAAAGAAAAAGGAGAGGGGGAAAAAAAGCATTATCTATCACCCCTGTGGCTAGAAGAACTAGTGGGCTTAAATAGTGGCAAGGAAAGCTTTCACTAGATTTCAAGAAACTTCTCCTTGCAACAGGAATCTTGGATTTTTGAGGTGGATGGTTCAGAGAAGTGGTGGAATTTCCATCATGAAAGGCTTTTCAGAACAGGTTAAACAAGCATCTCTGCAGAATAATGTAGGTATAGCTGATCCTGCCTGAGGCCAAGAGACTGCATTAGATGACCTCTTAAGTTTTCTTCTCAGACTGTTGTTTTATCTTCATATATGACTCTTTGAGATCAAATTCCACCACTAGATTCCACATCAGATATTTATTCTGGAATCCCACAGCCACTAAATATTGAGACTCTGAATCTTCTACAGGGAAAAATAACCATGAGCTGTGTACAGTGGGTAGTTACATGCACTTTCATTATTATCTGTGGCTGCATCCTATAGCTTCCTCTTAGCTTGTACTATAGCTTTTGCTATAGCTTCCTTTAGCGCTGCTGTTGGAGAAACTCGGATGAATTCTAGCGTGTTTGCAGCTGTGGATGACTGCTTCTTATGTTCAAGTATAGTGATTTGCAAACTTCAGGATACAGTGTGCAAACTTGGCAGGCTGAAGGAGAATAGAAACACGGACTAAAATAGCCTGGAGGACTGGCATGGAGACTGAGAGCTTGAGCCTGGGCTGTCTTGGAAATTGTCCTGTGCTTGCTTCTGAAGTAGATAGACTGCTCTCGCTCAGCATCTAGCTGTTATTAATGCAAATCTCCAGTTTGGTGTATGTATATGTCCCACAGATAAAAGTGTTATAAATGTTTTTGAGAATTGCCTATGCAAATTGAAACACAACTCTGTTTAAGTGGAGGGTGCTCATTTAATGAAGAGCTTTTAAATAATGAAGTTTAATCTTTGTGGTTCAATATGTGATGCTACATTTTATTTTCTGGAAAGATCTGAAAGAACTTTCTTTGCAGGCAATATTACTACTTTTGTGACTGTCTTTAGGGACAATTATTATTATTATATCTTTATCATTTAAACATCATGTTATTTCCGTTTCATTCCCATGAGTTTACAGAACAGAACTGTGATTACAGGTGAGAAATTAAGGTGCAGAGAAAGAGAATGGTTAAAAGTATCAGTTTAATTTTAAGCAGGAGCTTAGGGTCGGGTACCTTTTAGATGATTTAGTGTAACATAGGAATACCTGTCTTTGAATACAACCTTTATTGGTCCTCAACCAGTCTCACTCGGCAAAAAAAAATAATCACATCAGCATCGTTGCATTAGGACCTTGTTTCTTGGTAGAATATTTTTTATCTTTTCCTTCTTACAAGCTGTTAACTATATGCTTCCAGCTTCTGCAGTAAACTACATGAGGGCCTACAGAACAAATATCGAGAATACTGTATAAGGCAGAGGCCCTTAATAGGGGGAATATAGCAAATTAACATGTTATTAATAACCATAACACATATGAACCAAGGGGGTGAGGTGAGTTAAGTTAGTGTGCACGGTTTTTGAGTGTTTGACTTTGCACGAAGTTACACCTGCTAACATGAAGAGGGGTGGGAGTATCTCTGGATGAATGTGTTTATGCACGTTTATTTAAGGCGGTGCAAGGAATTTGAACAGAAGTTCGCATCGACCTAGGTTAGTACTAGCTCTTAGTACTAGGCTTTACCCTCTATAGATATCATCCCACTTTTTCTTCTTTCTGTTTTCTTTAATGTCAAGTCATCTTTAACATTGTTAAGCAGGGGGTGGGGGGCAGAAAAGTTATTTTCTGTTCTATGGCTATTTTCCAACTGGAATAGCTGGGAGCAGTTGCTAGAGGAAAGGTACTCTTTTGATGTTGTAACTTTGAGAGCAGAGAGCATGCGTAGTTCCGCTGTGGCAAGGTTCCACGTACCGTCTGATCAACACAGTGAGCTCGCGGACTGGTGCCAAAGTAGGACAGAAAGAACTGACTTCTCAGAGGTTTTTAGCTCTAGCAAGTATACTAAGCAAATGCACTCCCCTGAAAAATGTGACACCAAAGGCTTACAATTCAGTCAAATATAACTGTATCTTCAGACAAGTTGCAAAAATGACATCCATCATGCAAAGGTTTGCCCGCTTGTGAACCCTCAGGTTACTTTGCCAAAGTATGTGTTTATTTGCAACACTTAAATGCTATGATTTCAAGCATCTAACATAGCCAAAACTTGTTCCTTCCTTCCTAGCCTTATTTTCAGACAGAACTAAACCATTTCAACTAAAGATTTTTTAAAAAATTGTTAATTCAATGCACTGTCAAAAAAAATCAACAAAAAGAACTTAAGCTTTGACAAAGTTACAAGGAACTGAAAACTACTTTGATGGATTGTGGTAACCAACCATAAGCATACATTTCCATTTACAGGGGAATTAGAAATCTTACCCGTAACCTTTTTCTTGTAATTTTTTTTAATATTCTGCTACTTTTCTTTTTTTCTTTCAGATGATATTAACTGTGTTTTTGAGCAACAATGAACAGATTTTGACAGAAGTTCCAATTACACCAGAAACAACCTGTCGCGATGTAGTAGAGTTCTGCAAAGAGCCTGGAGAAGGAAGCTGCCATCTGGCTGAAGTATGGCGTGGAAATGGTAAGTAAAATGTTCAGTGGAAATTGATGCAAATATATGTACCAATTATATAAAAGACTGACTTTTCAATATTAATAATTTCAAATTGTACTGTTTTGGTGGTTTTTTTTTTTTTTATTCTAGCAAGCTAGTATGGTAATTCAATACCTGTAGAGATTAATGCAGTTCTTGGATTTTTTTTCTTCTCTGTTTTCTTCCTCAGCATGGAGTATTTGATAAAATGCCTGTGTAAGATATGTTAATGTTCTGTATTTCAGTTTTTCAAATTACATAAATGGAGTATTCAGTATCCAGATCTTAAAAATAACTAAAATAAATAATGAAGGAGATATTTTCACTTCTAGAAGCCATTTATTTCAAATAGGCATACAGCATCTATAGGATGAAGGGTATTTAAATGACAATTCATAATGTCAGTGATCTTCTCCTTCAGTAAGTGGGTGCAGATCACCACCTGCATTCTTTCCAATCCAATTTCCTCACTATTAAGCCTGTGAACGCAACTTGAAATTTAAGAGGGGGTATAGATTTTTTCCTTCTGTATCATGAATAGCAGATGTTCTGCAGGCAGAATTGTGTCAGAATTGGACATAGCATCTCCAGCTTCTTCATGAACATTTCCTCTCAAAGATTTGACAGCCTCCCTTGGGGCAGGTAGCAGTTCGTGCCTATATCCTATTTGTGTTGCCATTGCTGTTTCACAGAATAATGGGGTGGGCAGTTCTTTGCAGGAATGTGTCAAAACAGCCTTATTATGAATTCTGTTTCTAGATGGATTCTTGCAATTGCATATAGCGCAAGCCTCCAGGTAATAGTGTATCGATATGTAGATGTGAGTAGAATTGGTGGCTGGGGGAGGAGGTTCTTATCCCTCAGTTACTAAGGTCACCCCTGTTCAAGCTGTTTATGTCATCTGTTTTCTATAAAAATTGATGAGGTCATAACTTGGAATTTAATTCTTAAATTTTGCATTGAGGGGTTTTATCTTGGTCAGGGGCTTTTTATCAAGGAGACAAAACAGACATTCAGATGCATTTGGAGATTTTAAGTGTTAGCAATCTAGCACATTTTCTTCCTGGGGAAACTATTCTTCCTCTTCTCTGAACTGTTCTAAGACACTGTAAAGGGAAAAGGTGCCTCAAAAAGTGGTTTTCTAACTGGATGGGAACTCACAGAGTTTAGGCAAGAGTGAGAAGGGGAGACATTAAGCATGTCTGCAGTTCTAGGAATACAAATTCAGTTCATGCTTAGTTAGAAAACCATCTTAAGGATAAAACTTAAGAGAGGGTTAAAATTTTTTCAATTTGGAAGTTTAGATTGTGGAGACTCTATGATGCCCAGTGCATCACATAAATTTCTAAAATGGATCTGCAGACTGTGTTTAACAGCACTCAAATATCCCTAATATTTTCCCATCACTTGTCTGTGAAACTCTAATACATGGTATTATTTATTCTTCTGCTTGCACAGTATTTTGAGGGTGTACTTCTTAAAAAAATGCAGAGAATGTTGTCAACTAAGTTCAAAGGGTCACTGGAAACTGTAGCCAGTGATCCACAGCTTCTTTCTGGGACACTTACGCCTTGCAACGCTGGCAAGTGCAAGCACACATTTTCTATGATAACTTCTAAGACTGAGAAAATATTTTATTTGTGGATGTAATACGTTATTTCTCAAAGTGTTAGTTATCTAAAGCTAGAAGTTTCTATAAAGTGGAAAATAAAACTTACCCAGGAAGTTGTGATGGTGAGACTAAAACTAAAATTGGATATCTACCCTGTGAATTATGCATCTTTGGTCTCATAGTCAATAGAGATCTAGATATTACTGTGAGCAGAACATGGAGATCACAGCTAGTTGTTATCCATTCCATTGAGCAAGCTTGCCCAATTTTCTGAAGTAGACATCTACATACAGACAGCTACGTTTAGGAGCAGAATCCTGCCCAAGGCTTCTACATGTTGAATGGGTCTGTCAAACTTTTCAAAATGTGCTTGTGAATCCAAGTTTCTTTTAAAACTTGCATGAAGGTGCTTTCACAAATGTAGCTTCACTTGCTTAATACCCAAGGTGGTAAATGTATAGATCTACTCCATTGGAAGTGTGGAACAGGAAAGACTAGAGAGAATTAAATACAAAATGAAACACTCACATATGTTTCTGGATCTCTCAAACAGGCCTATACTGTCAGCAAAAAAGTTGTCTTGTACGCTGGTTTTAAGTCTTTTTGACAGGAATTTCAGCACAAGCATTTTGTTTGTTGTTCTTAAAGGTAAGATACTGTTAGAAAATCTGTGTGTTGGTGACCTCAACTTCTTGCCTGAAAGTCTGGGGTACATAAATTTCTCAGTGAAACAAGCTGATATTTTATTTTATTTTTTAAACAGGGCTTAAATGTAACATTTTTAATTGTCAGGAGCAGCTGAAAGAAAATAGAACTCTTTTCCTGGAAGTTTTTAAAAATAATTTTGTCTGGAGCAGAGATCTGATGTAGAACATGAGTATAAACAGTTAAATGTGACAGTTACAAAAACAACAACTTAAACTGTGGGTCTGAGTGGGAAGTGTGAAGCAATTGGCTATGAAACTGAGGCATCTTGTGCCAGTAGAAGAGTGTTTTCTTCTGTTGTTTTGCTGTCTCTGACCCTTCAGCCCTCATCCTCAAGAGAGGGCTCCAAATGTTCTTTCAGAAGACATTTTAGAAAGCAAAATTCAAAACAAAAGTTAATACAGAATATTATGAGTTGAACAAACACATTACATTTTGTCACACAGCAGAAGTGGTCTGTTTTCTTGGTAGTCTGTGTGGGACAGGGGACAAATCACAGCTCTGTTCGTAAGAAAGAGCTGTCTGACATGTCCTCTTGTGAGTGTCCTTAGCTCCTCTGTTCTGCAAGTAGCCGCAGCCCCTTTCAGGCAGCCCAACTGAATAATACATGTCTACTCGAATTCAAAACATTGGGACTCATGGATTGTAGTTTTATTACCAGATTCAAAACAGTTTGTGTGCCCAAAAATGTGTCCATTTCCTGAACTGCATTGATCTAGCAAAATACTGCCTCTGCACAAATAAATGAGAAAGACCATTTGTCTTTCAGAAGAATGTTATTAAAATCCATGCAAGTTTGGTTGCAAGAATTATGTAAGATTTCTAGAGTTCAGAGGAAGATTACGATAGCTTAGCTATTGAAAAACACTTTTGTTTATTTATTGTGTTAGCTTTTCTCTGTTTGCTTTTGTGTGGCAAAGAAGTGGTTGATGAGCTTCCAGGAATTGAAAAAGTTTAGGTATTGTTTGTACTAGAGTTAAGAAACTTATTTCTTCTCAGAGCTGCATGGCATGAGCATTTGGTTTATACGCATTTGATTTTTGTATTTCATTCTCTGTTTTCCTTCCTTTCCAGTTTCTTGAGATGAGTAATAGTTGAAAAAGTCAATAGCTTTCGTGCCTGATGTATCAGTATGTTTTATAGCACCTTGTGCTTTGTCAGTTTGACGCTTCCTCTTTTTGCACAGATTTCTCAAACTATAGCAGGCAAAAAAAACCCCACAGAATATTTTTCCTCATTCCCCAGCAATTGCAAATAGCCATTGGTAAGGAGGCTGAAAGACAGGTGTGACATGAGGAACTTGTAGTATGATTCAAGAGAGAATTAATTTCAGTCTTTAAATCCACCCAGTACGCAATTATTCACTGCATTTATACCTGGAATGCCCTTCAGCAATTAGTATTAATTGGTCTTCCTGAACTTAGTTTTAAGGTAGAGGCAAGTGAGTGTCAAAGAAATAGTTCTTTGCTAAAAGTATATTTCTGCAAACCTGAAAGGGAAAAGGTTTGTTCCTGATCTTGCTGTGAACTCCCCCGCTATGGTGATAATCCATTACTTTGTATTCTGGTTTCATGTGTAGCAGGCTTAAATGTGTTTATTACAAACGCAAGGATACTTGTAAGCAGCATAAAACCAGATTTTGATGGTTGAAACTTATTTAATAGTGGATATACAGTTCCAACAGAAAAACTTGTGCCATTCTCTCCCTGAAAAAGAAAGGTTTCTAACTGCATGAAGAAAATGAACTCATTTTCAGTTAAACCAGCACACTGGCCCATCCTCAACATTTTTACTTGAAAGGAAAGAAGTCAAGCTAACTTCTCAAGTTAGTCTTTCATAAATTTCATCCAACTTGAAATCTAAGGCATTTTTTGCAAATAATAATGGATATATGTATATATAATGGTTTTCCACTTATTAATGAAAACAAACCTTCTGTAGACTTTTTTTTAATGTGTTGTTAAAGTACAGGGATCCAACCTGTTTATTATTACTCCACACCCATTTGCCTATTTCACCTTTTCTTCATTCTCTTCTATTTAAACTTTTAAAAATTAAAATTTAATTTTGTAATAGTATTATGAAAACAATTACTGATAACTGTGTCTGAAGCTAAAACAACTGAGAAGAGTTTAACTGTAGGTTTTTTGTTTGTTTTGGTTTTGAATCTTAGTATTTCCAGAAAATATCCCTTTGTGCTATCCTAAGATCCTGTTTTCTTCCTGCAGTTTTTCTGGTTTTAAATAATTCAAACTGAAGGAAGGAATAGGGACTTCAGTTTTCATTGTGTCTTGTGCCAAGTGTTGATGTCCATCTCTTCTTCCTCTTCTCTGAATCTGTTTCATTTACTTAAGTTGGACAAAATGATTAGTTCTTCTTAATTTTCTCTGTTTCAGTGATGATGATGTTGCTGTTATTATTTTAACCTGTTGTCTGTCTAATTTAGGGCAACGTATCCCAAATTGTTTTTGTGAAAGAATTATAAAAGTTGTATAAAATGTTTTTTTCGCATTTCTCTCCATGGTGATGTCTGAAGAATATTAGCCTTCATTCTTCAAGGTACATTATGTAAATAAAACATTTCATTTTGAGTAGCTCCTATGAACAGGGCCTGACTTTTAATGGGAGACCAGCTCAACCAGGAGCGATGCTGCAGCCACTCCTTGCCATTCCAGAATTAGCCCAACCCTGTTCAGACATCCAGTTTTCTTGGTACTTTGTTATCAAGCTTCAGTTCTTGCTAGGTTTACCTAGCAATTTTCCTATTTGGGAAAATTTCCTAATGATCCTTCTCTGTCGTAAAGTCTCTCAACTAAACCATTTAAATATTTTTACACTCTGTGATATTTAGAAGACTCATGCAGCAGTTTTAGTGGATATGCTTCAAAGCACTTGAAATCTTGCCTTACTTTAGGAGTTGAAAAACCTGAAAATCATGTTTTTAAAATTCCTTTTCATGGACTGAGTTTTAGTAAGCCACTCACATTATTCTCTGCATAAACACTATTGACAAGGCTTCTTGGTGTCCACTTGACTAAGGAACAAGAAAAAGACAAGAAAAGCATTTATTTTTTATTTTTTAATCCAGGTGTCATGATTTTTTTGTTGTAGTGGGTTTTTTTTTAGTAGGGGTTTTTTCATTTTTTTTTTCTTAGTTTTTCTAGTAGTCAGCTGATTAATTTTATTAGCTTGTGGTTTAACGTCCCTTCCCCATTGAAAGCAGCTAGATCTCTAACTGTGGGTACACTGTATTAATCACTATTTGCCATGATTTTGATAAGGCGCTTCATTGTATTAAAGGCATTGTGAATCAAATGATGCAAATGTATTTTTCTTTAAATACTACAATTAAGTATCCAAAGAGTATTATGTCATGTATACATTTATGTAGTTCACAATGCATAGAAACTTAGGTAAATTTCATTATTTGTGATGTGTTTTTTCCCAAGTTTTCTGCAAGATATCTGTTATATATCTTTGAATCATTTTGTCTTACATGAAATGTGTTAAATATGAAATGGATAACAAATCGTTAGCATTGTTCTGCGTACTGCGGTTTGAGTTTTGGGGGTAGAGACCATTTTGCTTTTAACAACAAAGAATGCAAACTCCACCTTTTGGTTTCCATCCAAGCCTGATTTTCTGCAGTAATATTGTTTTTACATGGTGCTAGGAAAGCTAATTGAATCTCTTCTAGTATAGTTTTATTCTGATTAGAAGATATCTATAATGCTACGCTTGGTATTGATCTTTAAAAATCTTGAAAGGGAGATTTTCTCAACATAATGAAAACATGTAAAAATAAATGCAAGTATAATCACAGCAACAGTGAAGACTTTGCTTTTGAAATGTTTTTTTCATTTTGAAATACTAAATATATACTGTGCAGCCTATTGGGAATAATATATTTGATCGATTTGGAAGAAATAAGTACACTCTGAGAATGTTTTGCATTTCTTTGTGGGAAAACAAAGACTGACTGCTGCATAGAACTCAGCCTTTATTTGTTCAAACATTTGCCAGCAGTTCCACATATACTGGAAGTTAATGTCTGGTGTGGTGTATTGGAGTGGGAGCACCTGCTCAAGTTCTTAGGAGATGAGATGTCAATATAAGGATAAGACTTTTAGTCTGAGTGGAAACCTGGAGTTCAAATTGAATTAATCATTTTAATAACAGAACAAAATATTCGTCTGGTGATGATGGGGAGCAAAACTGCAAAGATCAGCATTGTGGAAAAGGTTGTGATGAAGAATTCCTAAATTAGGGTTGTAGGGTTTTTTGTCTGGTGTTGCAAACTGATTATGCACTGCTGTTGACCAGTGAGCTGTGATACAATAACAGGCTGACTTTTAATGCAGTGCAACTCTTGTCTCTTGCTATCTGTTCCTTTGACTTTGCATAAAACAAAACATACTGGATAGATTGAATTGCTAACAAAAAGGACACTCTAATTCTTAGTGAGAGTTCTATAAAACCTTGCTTGATTTAAAACAGTTGTGCTAAGTTCTTTGGTCTTGTACTTGTAGAGCGGCCCATACCATTTGATCACATGATGTACGATCACCTACAGAAATGGGGTCCCCGCAGGGAAGAAGTGAAATTTTTTCTCCGTCATGAGGAATCGCCAGCCGAAAGTAATGAACAGAGTAAGTGCACTTATCCTAAACACATCTAAAACATTTCTGAAGTGAGTTTGATCATCTGTTCTTGCAGTGAACTTCAGTAGATACAGGTAATAGAGCTTCCCTATATACCAAAGCCATTTTGAACCTTCTTCAGTGGCGCATTTATTCATATTCTTACATTTCCTTCTCTGGAATAATTTCTGCCAGTCTGTTGAGTAGTATTTTTGTAGTAAGATCAGTTTCTATTCTGCTTAATACTGATCCAAAAATGTTGGTAGGTAGTAGAGGCTTAATAAATTTTTTTTTCTTATCGGAAGTCCCTACATTTTTAGAGGGTGGGACTGTGCTTTTTGACCTTCCGTTGTCTTTCAGTTGTCCCAGAGAAAAGACTTAGTAAACGATTTTGCCTCCTTTAGACACCAAAATCTGTTTTACAGACAGCATTGGCAGAAGTCTCAGTGGCTTTACTTTCTCAGTACTTCATGTAGATATATTTCACAGGGGTGATAATTCACACCTTGTAAAATCACTGGTCTGCTTGGTTCTACAGGAAAAGTGTTCATATAAAACAGTGCCATATTAAGTGCGGCTTTCTTAAAAGACTGGAATTAGAAAAAAGGATTTCAGTTTTCATAGACTATAGTTAATTTATGAGAAGACTTTTGAGGCCATGCATTATATACTTAGTGTCTGTCAGACTGTCTGAAAGACAGGAAAGGTATCTCAAAGTGAGATGTATATTTGCATGCTCAGATTATCCTTACTCATTCAACTAATCTGACTACTTCTGGCAACTCAATTTCAGCTCTTGTCTGAATCCGTATTGCGTTGAGCTGGGGTTTCTTTCCATATTTCTAAGCGGTTGCGTGTTGCGTTGAATGCCAGAACTAGCAGGCCCAATGATCTATGAGGCATTCTTGTATTAATGAGATACCCCGTAAAATACTCAGTCCTCCTTTGGACGATACAAATTTAAAGCATGTTAAGAAATTTAAGATATACCTGAAGCCACAGAGTTTCATATAAAAAGAAAATGTCACTTCTGAACCGTGCATGTAAGGCTTTTTAATTAATCATTGACATATGGATCAATCTGTAGATTAAAGTTCTTTATAAGGCATGGGAAAAGCTTCCTCTACTACATTCATTTATAATGTATTCAACTGAAGCTACTGCTGCTTGTGGAGGCAGAAATATAAAACTTCAGTAGTCACGCTCAGCACATTCCCTTTATGAGATCATTGCCTAAGCACAAGTCAGAAAAGTAGAGCTGCATGTCTGTACTTTTAACAGAGGAAGTCTGTGAAGTAAATATTTTATTTCTGTTGACTCCACTGCTTACAAAGAATAACCTAGTAAGAGTTGAAACTAGCAGAATAAAAGTTATTGAAAGGGACAGATTCAAGAGTGAAAATAATTTGTCTTGAAAACTGAACTTTGCACTGAGAGTGATACTTTACTTTTAGGTGGACGCCAAGCCCAAAATCAAAGAAATGGCATAAATATACCTGTGGAGAAACGTACAGAGAATGGGGTATGTAATAAATCCTAAAGGCTTTGGATCAATTACACTCAAATATTTGATGTTTTAAAAATTCTTGTTTTTCAAGATGTATTATGGTGGGAACTGGTGGAAAAAGCAGAGACCTTGTTCTGGTTTGATTTTTTTTTTGTTTGGTTTTTTTGTTATAAAGTGAATAGCAGAATATGGCTTTTTTCATTAACTGCTCTAAATTTTCTGTCTAGAAAGAGATTCACTTCCATGATATGAGAAGCCTCTGGAATCTTATTAATTACTGCATTTTCTAATCTGTCTTCCTCTGTTTTATTCATCCTGTGTGAAGAAAAAAGTGGCTACATTTTTCTTTCATACTAGTATTGCATGTCTGGGCATCTCTTCTCATTTGATTTATTTCACTGTTATTTTTTTGTGACCTAGTCTCGTATGTTAAAACATGAGAATGTATCTTTGGATTGGCATGTTTTCACGTGGTGATAGAAGATGTTGCATGCTCCTCAGAGCTACTGCTTTATGCTGGTTTTTATGCACTTGGTTCATTTCTTTGCCTATTTTTTTTTACTATAATATTACTAGGTTTCTAATTTAAAATTTAAAATGCATATTACATAACATAGGGAACCTGTTTGGTGGCATTCAGTGAATCCTGGCTGGCCATTCTGCTGCCTTTCCTGGGACACTATAGCTATAGGTAACTATTTTAAAACATTTTAAAATTTCAATAAAAAGATTTGAGCTCACCAGTTCATAGTTGCATTGTCTCTATGAAGCACTTTCAGTTTCTCTATCTCAGGGTAAAATAGTGCTTTAAAAAGTTTAAAAGCAAACAAAACTTAGCAGGTTATTCAAGCCAAGATTTCTTAAAAGAAGAACTAAAATGTTAAAATAATTGTGTAGATTAAACAGTTCTGTGCTTGTTTATTGTCTAATAATTGGCATCTAAAATTCACACACGCACTTAAATATGCAGCAACAAAGTTGTTTGGTCCGTTTGCAGGTTGTAGCAGCTCATTTTGTGTGTGGCATGTGGGCCTAGTGGAAGGAATGTTTTTCCCTATTCAAAACAGTTAATCATGTATGGCTTTGTACATTCCTGTAGAGAACACGAGTTGATCCCCTCTGCTGCACAGATCTGTTTATCCGGCTTCCATTGTCACATTGACAATGCAGTGAGATCATAGCGCTGTGAGGTACTAGGGGAACATAACTCTTTCATGACCTCCCCTGGTCTATTCCTCTATGTAAGTCAGAGCACATACACTTAATTTGACACTGAATATCTCTGGAAATTAGGACTGATATGTGCAGTATGTTTTATAATCTCATTTATTGGCAACACTAAAGTTTATGATAGCATGGCTTTGTATTTAGTTCCATTTGCTGTTATTTTTTATGGGTTAAACTCAGACCTGGGAACTTGAATAACACTGTTGCCTTTGTGCCATTCAGCATGTATTTTTTTTAAAATCCCCAAATGTTTGGCCACAAAATTAAAATTGATTAGGGAACTGATTACTTTAAAATGGACTTTTACCAGGTTTAGGAAACTATTAAAATACAAGAATGACTAAAACCCAAAGAGGTTATATTAATGTAAATTGTGGTGGGTTTTATGCCAAAAATGATACAAATTAGGTTCTGAAAATATATAAAACTAAGATTTTCAGTTGTGCCAAGTTTTAAATCAAAGGGGGAGGGGGGAAAAAGAGGTGGCTTTGGGATCAAGGGTTTAATCAGCTTACACTTACGTAATGCATTAGGCTTATTCATTGTTACGGGCATGCTGAGTGTTAAACGAGCCCCCAAATCAATACAAACCAATGGAATATTGAAGACACCCCAAATCTTATCAAATATTCTGCATTCAGGTATATTTTTATTATGTGTACTGCTTTAATGATAAAATATTAATATGTAATATTTAATAGTCTATAATAATGGATTTTTACTTAATATCTGGATAGAGCTGAAAGTGTGAAATGCATAGAAAACTTCTAAGATGAATGCTTGCTTTAATGTTTGAATCAATAGTCTTGGCAAAAATGATGGGCAATCTGTCTGGAATTCAATTTAGATAATTCTGTTAATTGGCATTTTGTCATATGCAGTAGGATTTTTTTCTTTTTTAAATGATATGTGCTTGATCAGCAATGGTTTAAAAATGGTTAGCTTAAAATCACATTATATAAATGCTTGAATTTCATTAGATTATCTTCCAAATAAAGATTTAATATTAAAAATAGAATAGGCATTGTTGTAAAAAGAGTACTTATCTGTAAGTGCTCATCTGAGAGCCTTACATTCTGCATAACAAACTCTTGAGTAAAAACTGTAAGATTTGTGAATTGGCTAGTTCTCTTATTTCTAAGGTGACTTTTTGGAGTTTGCTTTTTCTCTACAACTCTCCTTCTTGGAAATGGAATTACACTGTAATCAGAGCCTGATCTCTTCCTGCCACTAAACAGGTACAGATACGTGGAGATCAGATTGACATAACTGAACATTTCCCTTTGCCAGGGAGATTGAACTTCCCTGAGAAGAGCTGCTGCCTCCTCCTCCCTGTTCTTTAGTATGTGTAACTGGGCCAGCTTGACTTGAACACAAGTTGTAACAAGGGAATTCTAATGAAATATTGGGAAAAAATATTTTCTCAGTGGGAGTAACAGACATTGGAGCAGGTTGCTGGAAGTCTGTGGAATTTCTGTCTAGCTGAATAAAGTCCTGAGTAATCTGAACAGGTTGGAACAGATGTTATTGAACCAGGTGACTTCCAGAGGCTTCTTTCTACCTAAATTATTCTTTGGTTCTGTGATCAGGCAGCTCTGGGTCTTGTTTGCTTCCAGATTTTGTTCCATAGAAGCAGCAGTGGTCTGAAAAATCGTGAGACAGAGCAAATATAGTTGTAACCACTGGGGGTCAGTGGCAGACAGGACAGGGACTGTGAGCCACCCGTCCTGGTGCAGCAATGGTCATCAACAGGAGAAGGGATCAGAGATGCCCTTAAAAGAAGTCCCAGAAAGAGGACTGACCGGATGGTGACACTTGTCCAGATGAAAAAGTAATCAGATAACTGAGAAGTTTCTTGGAGATGAGCAAACTAAGAAGCAGGTGCAGCTTGGGAGGAAAAAAATGGTTAGGGGGATGAGAACATGATAAAAGTATATTGGACTGCATAGAGATAGATTAGTGTAATGAAAACTGTCTTTACATGAAGACAATACTCATTTGCTGTAGTTGCTTATTTGAAATAATTTTTCTAGTTGGTAACGTACTTGAGGAGAATAAAATGTCAGTGTGTGGTCCCCTGTACCATTCTCTCTAACTTATTTTTTCACTCGCTAATATTAAAGTTGCTCCCTGCATTTAGAGAGACTGATGTCAATGAGCTTTTTTCTTGATAGATATTGACTGAAGCCTTTGACAAGAAATGCAAAGTGGAACCTTATTTTTCTTTTTTCTCACACTATGAAATTTGTGTTAGCTTAACTGTAGAAGGAGGAAAAACTTCACCATCATCCTAGACTGGAGAATCACAGTCCTGTCAATTTTTTAGTCTTGAAGCTACAATCAATAGATAAAGTTGAGAATTAAAATTTTGTGCTGATTAGATAACAGAACTGAGCTTCCCCAGTTCTGTTCAAGTGGCTCAAATCAGGCTTTTAGAAAAAGTGTTGCAAAAGGTAGTCCAAGTGTTCTAGCATCAGAAGACTCTTACACTTTCATACGGGGGGAGTTGCTCAGGGAAATTTCATTAACAGATATGTTAAAACTTCTACATATGTGTGCATGCAAAGCAGTTTTTAATAGTACTGGTTTAACCTAGGAGAGTGTATGGTTGCTGCCGGGGAGTAAATAACCATCTGATCCAGTCAGTCTGTGTATCCCATTCCACCAAGGCAGCAGTAAACCTCAACTGCTTTTGATTTCCCGTGCTGTGGCTTGTCAAATTCTAGGCTTAGAGTTTAGATAGATTTACATGTGGTGCCAAAATCCTTGAGTAGAATTTTTTGTTCATTAATTTTAACCATTTGATCCATACAAGTGTGACCAGATACAAAGGCATTAAACAAATATATGACAAAATGTGTATTAAATGTTATGATATAACAATTTTTTAAAATGTGTTCTAAAAGTGTCTGATAAAGAAGTTTCAAAGATGGTTGAATGGTTTTACAAGTGTGCTTGCATAGGCAAAATACTTAGTGGTTTCCTTAGCCTGTCAGGCAAAGATATGACAAAATCTAATTGTGAGGAAAAAGGCAACAAAGGTAAATTTTTAAAAGAAGCAGGAACCTCAAGAGAAATACATTATATGTACTTGCTTGAAGTTTCTCATTTGAAATGTTGAAGGATAAAGAGCTTAGCCTAGAATAGAAGTTGTTCTTCAAACCTGAGCTACAAATTCAATTTAAGCTTGTAAGCATTAAGTACTTTCCGTTTGCATCGTTTAATGAACGAACAACTAACTATGTTAGTCTTGGAAATGTAGATTCTTTCAGGGGTCTCATAGCGAAGTCTAAGAAAATAATTCTGTTAAAAGCTAAAAAAAAAAAAAAAAAAAAAAAGAAATCTGAAGAAATTTTCTTGCAGGCATCCTGGAATATTTTGTGCATGTAAAAAAACCCTGGTAATTAAATCAGATCCAAATTTTCCTAATTTTCTGCTGTAACTTTGCTTTTGTTAAGGGAAAGTTATTGTATCTGACACTTATACAGTCAAGGATGTTCCCTTGTCTAAGACATGCCTTCCTAAAATGATTTTTACCTGTCAGAGGGGGGAGCCTTGCTGGACCTACTGCAGCTTCTGCACCGTCAGACTTCTGGTTCAAGCCCTGGGTCAGCTTAATAGAGTTTGGAATCTCCTCAGCCTGATACGGTTCTTTGTTAAGTCTGTCTGAAGCATCTTTCAGACAGCTGGCAGTATCTTGCTCTTCAAAAAATAGAAAAATGAATCCAACTAAAGGACTTAAGGGAAAAGAAAAATCAGGAAGTAGAAATAAATTACAATCTAAAGCTAATTTTAATGCATCCAAATAGCTTTTCAGTTCTTGCTGGCCTAGAAATCCCAGGCTCTTCATACCTCAGTAGAGGAGAGTTATGTAGGGTAGCATCTCTACAAGAGTAATAACTATGTGATCTCATAGAAAGAACTTCTATGAAACTGTAAGGAATTCAAATAATCCTGACCTCATACCTCACTCTGAGACCTCTTGTAAACCTTTTAGGCAGAATCATGTCATTCTTGGATTTGGAATTTCATGAACAGTGTTTTGGCATGTCCTGTGCAATCTCAAATGTATTTCAATCCATAATGGACAAAGTTGCTAGATGCTTACATATTATGAGAACGATTTTACAAGCTTCATCACACTTTGTGCTCATTTTCCTGTTATCATTTTAATTATTATACCATTAGTTTATGACTAATATTATTAGCTCATATCTGACTTCCATTTGTTTTGAGGAGTCTAAAGATAGTTCGATTCATTGGGAACAGGAAACACTCTTGGAACGCACTTGGAACACTGTGAAAGGCCTGTTTACCTCCATGTCTCCTCCATGTATTTACAGAACTTTTAATCTCTGTCGCTCTAGGTCCCAAATATCTATCTAGGTGGCTATGGGTATGAGAGGTACTCACAGTACACATACTTGTAGTATAAAGACTTTGTAGTTCTGCTGCTCTTCTGGGCATCAAAGATTGTTCTGCTCAACAAGTTGTAGGGAACAAAGATGTGGTTCTCCAGTCCATAACAGCCAAGAGGTGCCTTCCTGTTTTGCAGGGGAGGAAAGACCTAAGCTGCATCATTTACTTAGTCTACAGCTTCAATTCCCACTTTGACAGCTCTGACTTTTCCTCAGATGTGGCTTTGCAGTTTTACAGCAATACTTAGTTCCAGATGTCCATGGAAGGGGTGGGATGAGAAGTCCTGTCCATTTGTTTGTTTAACCTCTGTGATACTTATTTTCCTATACTTGTATTCTGAACATGAAGCAATACAATTCACTCTTTTCCCTACATTTCTACCTAAATGAAGCATGTGGAGAATTACCTCCAGTTGTCACTACACACAGAGGTCCTGAGTTGCTTGGCCCTTGTATAAAGGTAGAATAATTTAGAATAAATGAGTGCTTCAGCTGACACGTAACATTATACACATTAGCTCATAAAGTAAACGTTACTTAATGAAAAATAACAAATGAACTCTTTAAGTATTGCTGTGCTTTCACAGTCCTTGCACCAGCACTATAAAGTTCAATGCCTTTTGTCACAGTTGTATCCTTTTGCAGTCACATTAGTACAGTTTTTAGTTAAGCTGTATATTTTAATTTTACGTTATTGAAAGGATGATTGGGCTTGTCCTTTCCTTTATTTCTGTAGTTCCTTACAGGAGATGGATTATGAGATCCACTGTGTCAGTGCAGAGCTCTGAGAGCTTAATTGTGAAAGCTTGAGAGTTTATCCCTCTGTCTCTCCGAACAGCTTTCAGTTCTGAGCAGGAGACTCTTCTGGCCCTTACAAGGCCACAACTATTCATTTTCAGGCCACCTTTGGAGTTTTGTCTTTTATGTAGCTGTGTCATCTGCAGATTAGTATTTCCTCTCATATTTTTCACATTCTCTGTGGTTTTTCTTGTTCAGTGCTGCTGTGGTCTCCTTTCTCCGACACACCTTTCCATCTTCACTGGCTTGTTCATTTAGTTTCCTGTCCATCCAGCCTTTGGACACCTTGCATACCTATTTCCCACCCGTATACTGTTCCCAGGCAAGTGAACTTTTCCATTTCTCTGTCTCCGCAGCTGCCTCCAGATCCAATTGTTGTTAGGTTTGTTCCCCCTGCAGCCTTCCTCAGATCAAAGCGGAGAAAATGAAAGTCCCTCTGGCTAATTTAGGAGCAAGGGAGTTGAACTTGTTTTTCTTCCCTTATTCCTACTGGATGATCTTACTCTACAGCTCATACGTTTTCTTCCTTGCTAAAAATAAGCCTGTTCTTTATGCAGCTGGAGTATTCACTATATTGTGCTTGGACATACAGTTTGTCAGTGCCCTTATGGAGACCCATTTGGCTGGATCTCTTGTGTAAGTGCACTGAATTATGCTTCAATTACTTTATTGAAAGAATGAAGAGAGAGTGAACTTGCGCGTCTTTGGGGAGTTTGACAAGGTAAATTACGGCTTTTTATGTTTTCTATCTTCCACAATATAATAATTTTTAGATACATAGGAAATCGTTAATGGCATTTAGTATTGTCTCCAGTGTTTAATATTTAAAAATCCTTAACTCTAGGTTTTGGCTTGCTGCAGTCTTCTCTGACTTGCAGCTTCTTGATTCATGCTACTACACACATGCTTTAGCTTTATTGCTGCCTTATGTATTCATCTTATGGCATGCAAGATTTAAGAAAAAGCTCAAGTATGTAGGGAAAAGCATATAGCAAACACTGGAAAGATTATTTGCATAAGATTGGGGTCTCTATTCTGACTGTACTGTTTGCCTTTTATCTTAGGCAGTCTCTGTTAATAAATAAACTGTTAAATTTCAGGAACTCTATTAAATTTTAGGCAGTATAGTTACTGTCACTTTCAACAGTAAAATTAAATACGAAAAGTAATGGTTTTCCTGATCTTTTTGGTACTCAGTTTTTGCACAGAGTTGGTAATACTACAAAAATACTAATGGAACCAACATTTTGTGTGTCTTTAAAGCTAAATTGTCTGTATTCTCATATTTACAGTTTAAATTGATAACTGTGGAAGAACTGTGTATTGCTCAACATTTTTCCATTGAATATAAAAAGTGCAATGAATCAAGCTGATTGTAGTTGACAGCTGGCTTGATCTTGCCGTGATTAGGTCTTTTACTGCTGGCAAAATCCACTACCCTTTTCTGTTAGCTGGTTGTTGATGAATGCAGAGAGACAGCTTTTCATATCGATAAAGAATTTGGGGAAACCTTTATTTCACGTGGAATAAGATTTAAAAATACCCCACCTCCTCTTGATTGCACTGAGCCAAAAAGCCATGCAAGAACTCAAAAGACGTGTACAGTTGTTGATTTGGCTTGTTGACAGCAAGCAGTTAAACAATTAGTGTAGACAGAAAATAACAGAAACATGGAGCTGGAGCATGTTGAAGCAACGCGAACATTTACAGCTGATGGGCAGTGCTGCAAAATAAAGATGTGCTCTCTTACAATTACATGGGAAAATAGCGAACAGGTAATTAATTACTTTTCAAAATTTGTTAGTTTTGTACTTTAGTGCGTGTGTTATTTAGACACTGTGTAGCTTTTGCACGTTAGTTTAAATGGTTGTGGATTTTGCTATCACATGGCCAGAATGCAGACCAGTTTGGGCTTTCTAACTCTCTATCTCCAAATTGAAATTCTTAGTTAATCAGATTTTATTAGATGCATTTACTATCATTTTTAAGACCTGATCAAAATCTTATTACTTTGAAATGTCACGGTCAGCTTTTGCTTTTAACAACATAGGTTATATAGGAAGTGCAAGCCATACACTAAGTTTCACAACATACTTTTCAATTGTATGATACTTATTTTCAGTGCGTTTCTGATATGGAGATGTTTTATTATACTCTCCCCATAAAAACAATATTACATCACCACAGAAAAACTTCATATTCAGACAATTACTTAAGGGAAGAATAAACACATTTGATGCTAAATGTTATTCAGACAAGTGCATCTTCACCATACTTAGCTATCCTGTCAGAATAAGATGTTGCTTTCCTAAAACACCCAGAAAAATCTAGTTCTGAGACTATTTTAAAGGCACTTGTACAGTGTGTTTTCAACATGTATTGTAACATGTCTATTAGTCAGAGTAAAAGGATTGGTATTGTAAACAAGTCTGAAGTTTAGTGCACAACTGATCTGTTATTTCTATAGGAATGCATCATTTCTTCTAAGATAATTTACTTTTGTTAGAAATATCAGATTGATAATATTTTGATTCAAATCAGCTGCTGGGTATTTTAGTTGACACTAAAGTGAATATAAACAGTTTTGTGGTTTCTCTGGATGTTTAAAAGTGTCTGAAGAACAAGGAAGAAAGCAGTATTTAAAATAAGCAAGTTCCAGGTAGTACTTTCCTATATTGTAGAAGTTATTTATAAGCAGTTCATTTCATATCTAGCAGATGTTCAATATATATGCTTAAATCCTTTTCTAATTTTGAAAATCTATTTGAACATTGTTTTGATTTTTGTTAAGTTCGGCCTTTTAGCTGTTCTGTGGAAAACAGAGGGCAACCTTGCTTCTGATATTTCTAAGCGATATAGGAAAACAGGAAATCTGGAGTCTGTGGCTTATGCTGAATAGACTTCAAGCATTTTATTATCTGGAGTGACTTATTAGCATCAGCAAGTTGGAGGAATTGCTAACATGGTAGAGTAGCTTATGAGAGGTGTTAAGATTTGATCAAATATAAACAATGTGAGATTTTTCAGCAAATTGTCATACAGTTGAGGCATGTTTATTCTAAGAAACTGTTAAGGTATTTATTTGCACAAATAAGATAACATTTTTATTATTAATTTCTGAGTAAAATGATCTAATTCCATTTGTAATGTTAATTTTTAAGATAGTTTGATTATCAGGAGATAGAACATGCTAGGTGTATTTTCCTTTAATTGCCAATATTCTGGTTGCCTTTTCTGGGTTTAATTAGCTTATTCATTTCCATTAAGCTGAAAAAGGCACGTGCTATTGTCATTGGATTCTTTAAAATTGATTTCTGCTACTGGCATATTTCTGACCCAATTAAAAAAATGCAAGGCAGAGCTGTGGATAAAGCCACTAAACTGGAAATAATGTCACCCATGTCAAGATCAGCAGAAACTGCATTATAGTTTAAATAAAAATAGAAATTTTTTTGTAATTTTGTAGTGTTATATATGAATTTTCGCAAAGGATTTTCAAGTTATCTTCATTGTACACGGCACTAGGATTGAGTTTTATGGAAAAAGTAGTCAAAATCCATTCAAATTCTTAAATTGGGTGATATATAAGCTCAATGTTTTAGAAGTGTAAGGAGGTCACAATCAATAGTGTTCCGCAGATGCTCCGTCCTGTGTTCTCCTCTCATAGTCCTCATGAGGAGGCCATGTGAGGTTCCTGTAAGACCTGTTTGATACGGAACTGGTATCATAAGCTCCTGGATCTTCCATCTGTTTCCTCATCACTGCTGCTGTGCTGAGGACAGGTACCCAAAGTGTGTGCTGGCTGTTCTCAGCAGCCTTTAAAGCTCTCTTGCTAGCTGGGCTGGTTCAAGCATCCCCTAAACTGCATCACTTTGAATGAGACTTAAGGCAGAAAAGTTACAGGTGACTGCTGGGCTTTTGCTGCTCATGCCCAGGTTCGCATGGGAGAACTAGGAAATCTTTTGCTAAATTCAACAGGCAAAGCAAGCTGTTCCTTTCTTTACTGCTCTGGCAGTTGTGCAGCCAGAGCTGTAGCTCTTCCTTTGCTGTAAATCAGGGGTGTCAAACTCATTTTCATGGGGGGCCACACTGGCCTCATGGTTGCCTTCAAAGGGCCGAATGTAATTTTAGGGCTGTATAAATCTAGGAGCAGTTACATTTACACAGTCCTGAAATTACATTTGACCCTTTGAAGGCAACTGTGAGGCCGATGTGGCCCCTGGTGAAGATGAGTTTCACACCCCTGCTGTAAATGCTGCACGTGGGGAGGAGAGAGCAGGGCTGGCCTGCTGCAGTGATAGTCCCTGTTAGGGTAGGCTGAGAATTATCACGCCCTGATCCCAGCTCCTCACTCACTGGGGAGTGTTCAAATCTACCTCTGTTCTTCATTTTACGGTTGTCAGTCTGCTTCGTTCTGAGAAAATGTGCATTTATGTAATACACTTCACTTCCTTTGTCCATGTACTCGTATACCTGTTCCCAGACCTGTCAGTTCTGTATTTGTCACGTAACTATATAGTTTTCTGGGATTTGACAGCGCTACAAAGGTAAATTTCTAGTCTGGATGTAAGTTTTGTGTTCCCTCCTTTGTCCTAGGAAGGAACAGCAACTTAAAACTGCTGTAGATTATGGCAAACTGAGTCTTTCATTACGTGCAGTGGAAACAGTATTTACCTTGTGTTTCTACGTAGGCATTTTAAGCCTTCTCAGTAGCAACTTGCAATACCTTTCTGACCATTGCTGCCCTATTAGACCGATGAAGATGATGTTTCCTTATTGCCACAGCAAAGCTGTGTGCATCATTAAAGAATCCAATAGAGGGGAGTAAATTCTTTAAATTGTGAGTCCAAAGGACTTGCTTCTTGGATTTTGCTCCCTTTCTCTGTTGCACTTTCTGCATCTAATTCAGTGCTGATCCTGTGCTTGTCCTTGGTCTGTGTTTTTTGGCGGATTGGGGTTTTGTTTTTGCGGGGTGTGTGTGTCCCCTCTGTACTCTCTCTAGCCTTTGATATGCTGGGGTTGTCCTAACCTTGATAAAGAATGTTTTCTTTCACCATTTATTCTGGCTGAGGATACGATTACCTTTACCATATGGAGAGTCTCTAAGAAGGATTGCCTCTTTTTTTTAGCTAAAAATGCCATTTGGACAAAATGTTCCTCTTTACAGTGGCAGCCTACGTAAAGAGTAAACAGTGTAGCTGGCTTGGGTGTGGGATACATGCTGCATTATCTTTAGTAGCTGCTTGGTGTTGCCTTTTCAATAAATCAATAAGTGGTTAAAAGTAGTGGGATGCATGCAGAAAAACTTTCTAGGTGGCCCTTTTGATGGTCAGAATCAGCACCAGCCATTCTGGGCTCCAAGGCAGAAGCAAAGGTGCAGACTTTCTCACCTCCCTGCCTGCTGATTACATTTTATCTAGGTTTTATTGGACCTTGTAAATTGGTGGTTTAACCTCAGAATCACCTCTGACTGTGACAAGAGAGATGGGTGAAGTACTAAAAGAAGAGTAAATGAGGGAGTAAGGATAGAGGTGGTGATGGAGGTGAGTGATAGGAAAAAGACTAGAAAACATGAGAGTTCATTGTACATGATTTATTGAATAGGCATAAGAGAAGGTGGAGCTTGGCCGGTTTCAGGAGGCTTCAGGTACTGGAACCTACACTTTCTAGTGCAGGGCGTTGGGAAGGGAACTGAAGGATTGTGTGGGAGATGGGTGTGAACACCTATTTAAAAACAAGGAAAGAATAGATAAGGGAAGTTAATGACATGGTGGCTCTTGCAAACCCAGGGAAAGATCTGAAGAGATAATGTACAGGAAATGATTGGTAAATTCTTGCACCGCTCTGGTTTTCTTTTTTGATTATTTGTTTGTGTTATGGGTCACATGGACTATTTGTGTGGCTAGGTGGGGCTGAACCTAAACGTGCGATTGCCAGTCATTATTGTGGAATATTTGCTGTTTTTCTTTAAAGCTCTTATTTCTGAAATCATAAGAGTCTTGGGTGTGGGTTTGGTATATGTTCCATTGTTATTTTCAAAGTAACTCTCTGTTCTTACCCATGTAAACTTGGAAAATGATCGTAAGTATCTTCATGGCTTAGGCATGGAGGCAAAGAAGTGCATAAAATCAAACCACATCCTAATTATAATATTTTATAAAATAATCTATTTCAAAATGTCAGTCTCATGGGTTTTTTTATTTTAATATTGACATAATTAGATTCCTTTTAAAAGACAGTTTTCTGATGGGAGTAAAGGCAAAAAACCCACTGGAATCTGCCCTTATTGCTTACATGTCTTGACTACAGTGTGCTCTGCTTGCCAAAGAAATATTTCGAGTTCAGGTGCAATTTTTCATTTACTGTTGTGGATTGCCAATGAGTAAGCTATTTCATAATAGCTCAGAAGCATGTAGACTAAGGAGTTTGTGACGATAGACAGAACAGCACAGTGTGAGGGCAGAAAGAAAGGAAGGAGGAATAAGAAAATGAATTTTTAGAGTGACAAGACTAATGTGTAGAAATAAATATTAAAGAAGGTTCCTTTTCTTAATTAATGCCTAAGGTATGACTTGTTTTGAGGCTGCTTGTAAACTGGTTCCCAAACTATTTAATTACTACTAAACCATTCATCTCATCTGTCTCAAAAATATTAATCATCAAATGGTAAAATATTAGCTTGCAGTAGGAGGATAATGTCAGAAGCCGAAACTCCAGTTCATTACAAATTCTGTCTCTCATCATGGCCTTTTAAAGTGCATGCTAAACAAAATAAATACATTTTTTAAAAGATTCTTGTCGATATTAAGAAATCAGGGAATACAGGTGTGAGGTATTCTTGTCTGTATGAGACGTACATAATAGTTACTACCTAATAACACGCGGTGTTTGATCTAAAGCGTTTTATTTGGGAGTTCATCTCTATGTGGAAGTGCTTCTGTGAATCAATGAAAAGAAATTTACAGTTCAGCAAAACTGTCTGCTTTGATGTATCACCATGTAGCAAATGAATGTGTGGAATCTGGAGGAGTAGATATTTGTGGTGGCTTTTTAGCAGCTCCTTCGGAAGGCAGTTCTGTAGGAGGTCAGTGTCTCTTGCTGCGGGAGACAGGAGGAGATCTGGACCTGAAATGTGAGAGGTCCGTGTTTGTTTTGAGTGGTGAGTGACTTCATGGATTAAATTGTTAATAACTGGTATGAACAGCACAAACTTAAGAATCTGAGAAACCAACAACCTCATTAAAGAACTGAGAAAATGGAGCGCTCCCTTTGCCTGGCATAACCTGAGCTTCTGAAGGACCGAGA